>NC_069501.1:10219493-10342190 GCF_027579735.1 Bombina bombina
TCCTAGGAGGAAATGAAGAAACGAGATCAGGGTGTGCACACAATAGTCTGCGAAGCTTGGCACTACCAGTGGAAAGGAAGGGGGGACATGAACCCAAATGTAAGGGTGAGTGACTGTATGAATGTGCCAGTTCAAAATGGTCTTAGAATAATAGTAATGTTCAAGAGCAAAATAGCACTTACCAGGGATTCCCTTGTTCCTATGATAGACATACTAAGAATGACAAGGAGGTGACCTGTCCTTTTTCATTTAGGTATAGGGGGGTGTGGTAAGTTCCAGTCTGTGCTCCCCTGGGAAGCTAGGATATAGGCTAAGATACAGAACATCTATTTGTATGATATATCTTAGGCTACCTAGCTATAACTTACCAGGTGAGACATTCATAGCATAATAAAAGATAGGTGGTAAAATAATAAGACTCAAATGTTGCAAGAGAGAAAAAGTATTCAAGAAAGCACTGAATGAATAACTTTAGCTGCCAAGTGTTGCTGAAGATGACTGGACAACGTCTAACTTGTAATGAGAAAAGAATGAGACGTCTTCTAAACAAGCTATGATGTTGCTATTGACAATGTTCAAGCGTCTTAAGGAACATACAACCCACGGTTAGGTCCTAGACCACATAACTCCTCTGAATGTTTAGATCTAATGTCTGTCATTTTAATCAGATTTGATTTGTAAGGTCCTTGACAAATACCTAGTTCTAGCCTCATAATATAAACAGCTCACATATGAAGTGTATATAGAAAAAAAGTTTACCAGCGAAAAATCTCTTTAGGAAATGTGTTTAATTCATTTCCCTCTACATAGCACAAAACAGAGGATGAAACTTCCTTACACCAGAAAACAGAGGAACGTTACAATCTAAGAACGGTGTCAGACTATCAGTATTTAGACTATGGGCCTAGTCTAAATACTGATAACTAGAAAAACTCCCTTGGCTACTAATTTACACAAAGGCAGAATTCTACAGTAGCTTAATTAAAGGGACAGTGTACACTAACTTCCATATAACTGCATGTAATACACATTACTATAAAGAAGAATATGCAGATACTGATATAAAAATAGTTTAAAACCTTTAAAAAAAAAAAAAAAACCTTACTTAGAAGCTCCCAGTTTAGCACTGTTGATGAGGTTAGTCTGGGACACCCACTGAAAGGGGCAGGGAAATCAAGTAGAGCAGACCCCCCCTTCCCTACATTACACAACCAGAGTCTGTAGAAATCAGTATACATCTGATACGTTTGCTTATTTTAAACATTGGGGCTTGGTTATTAGTCTGAAAATCAGAACAAACTATAAATACAGAGTTACAAAAACACTCCCATCTACAAAAGATGTTTGCAAAGAACAATTTAGTGTACAGTGTCCCTTTAACTATCCTGGTAACACAATCCCCAGGTAATTGCTATCAAATCTAACGCTAAAAGGGAAACGTAATTATTGTCATTTAAATCTAGAAAGCAAAAAGAGGATGATTTTTTTTAATACAATGTAAAGGGTGCGGGGGGCGTGTGCTCTGTACGTGAAAGAGAATATTAAAGTAACTGAAATTGTAGAAACCAATAATGTAAAAGTGTTTGGGCAACTATAGAAACTGAAGGGAAACGGGTGTTTAGAATAGGGGTAGTATATAGACCGCCATTACAGCACGAAGCATCAACTATTGACTAAATAGCCAAAATTACAATAAAGGGCAATGTTATAGTAGCGGGGGGCTTTAATTTGCCTGATAAGGTTATCGTAGCGGGAGCTTTAATTTGCCTGATAAGGTTATCGTATCGGGGGGGGGGGAGCTTTAATTTGCCTGATAAGGTTATCGTATCGGGGGGGGCTTTAATTTGCCTGATAAGGTTATAGTAGCGGGGGGGGGCTTTAATTTGCCCGATAAGGTTATAGTAGCGGGGGGGCTTTAATTTGCCCGATAAGGTTATAGTAGCGGGGGGGGCTTTAATTTGCCCGATAAGGTTATAGTAGCGGGGGGGCTTTAATTTGCCCGATAAGGTTATAGTAGCGGGGGGGCTTTAATTTGCCCGATAAGGTTATAGTAGCGGGGGGGGCTTTAATTTGCCCGATAAGGTTATAGTAGCGGGAGCTTTAATTTGCCTGATAAGGTTATAGTAGCGGGAGCTTTAATTTGCCTGATAAGGTTATAGTAGCAGGAGCTTTAATTTGCCTGATAAGGTTATAGTAGCAGGAGCTTTAATTTGCCTAATCAGGTTATAGTAGCGGGAGCTTTAATTTGCCTGATAAGGTTATAGTAGCGGGAGCTTTAATTTGCCTGATAAGGTTATAGTAGCGGGAGCTTTAATTTGCCTGATAAGGTTATCGTAGCGGGAGCTTTAATTTGCCTGATAAGGTTATCGTAGCGGGAGCTTTAATTTGCCTGATAAGGTTATAGTAGCGGGAGCTTTAATTTGCCTGATAAGGTTATAGTAGCGGGAGCTTTAATTTGCCTGATAAGGTTATAGTAGCGGGAGCTTTAATTTGCCTGATAAGGTTATAGTAGCGGGAGCTTTAATTTGCCTGATAAGGTTATAGTAGCGGGAGCTTTAATTTGCCTGATAAGGTTATAATAGCAGGAGCTTTAATTTGCCTAATCAGGTTATAGTAGCGGGAGCTTTAATTTGCCTGATAAGGTTATCGTAGCGGGAGCTTTAATTTGCCTGATAAGGTTATAGTAGCGGGAGCTTTAATTTGCCTGATAAGGTTATAGTAGCGGGAGCTTTAATTTGCCTGATAAGGTTATAGTAGCGGGAGCTTTAATTTGCCTGATAAGGTTATAGTAGCGGGAGCTTTAATTTGCCTGATAAGGTTATCGTAGCGGGAGCTTTAATTTGCCTGATAAGGTTATAGTAGCGGGAGCTTTAATTTGCCTGATAAGGTTATCGTAGCGGGAGCTTTAATTTGCCTGATAAGGTTATAGTAGCGGGAGCTTTAATTTGCCTGATAAGGTTATAGTAGCGGGAGCTTTAATTTGCCTGATAAGGTTATAGTAGCGGGAGCTTTAATTTGCCTAATAAGGTTATAGTAGCAGGAGCTTTAATTTGCCTGATAAGGTTATAGTAGCGGGAGCTTTAATTTGCCTGATAAGGTTATAGTAGCAGGAGCTTTAATTTGCCTGATAAGGTTATAGTAGCGGGAGCTTTAATTTGCCCGATAAGGTTATAGTAGCGGGAGCTTTAATTTGCCCGATAAGGTTATAGTAGCGGGAGCTTTAATTTGCCCGATAAGGTTATAGTAGCGGGAGCTTTAATTTGCCCGATAAGGTTATAGTAGCGGGAGCTTTAATTTGCCCTATAAGGTTATCGTAGCGGGAGCTTTAATTTGCCTGATAAGGTTATCGTAGCGGGAGCTTTAATTTGCCCTATAAGGTTATCGTAGCGGGAGCTTTAATTTGCCTGATAAGGTTATCGTAGCGGGAGCTTTAATTTGCCCGATAAGGTTATCGTAGCGGGAGCTTTAATTTGCCCGATAAGGTTATAGTAGCGGGAGCTTTAATTTGCCCGATAAGGTTATAGTAGCGGGAGCTTTAATTTGCCCGATAAGGTTATAGTAGCAGGAGCTTTAATTTGCCCGATAAGGTTATCGTAGCGGGAGCTTTAATTTGCCCTATAAGGTTATCGTAGCGGGAGCTTTAATTTGCCTGATAAGGTTATCGTAGCGGGGGGGGGGGGGGGGGGAGCTTTAATTTGCCTGATAAGGTTATCGTAGCGGGAGCTTTAATTTGCCTGATAAGGTTATCGTAGCGGGGGGGGGAGCTTTAATTTGCCTGATAAGGTTATAGTAGCGGGAGCTTTAATTTGCCTGATAAGGTTATCATGGGGGGGGAGCTTTAATTTGCCTGATAAGGTTATCGTAGCGGGAGCTTTAATTTGCCTGATAAGGTTATCGTAGCGGGGGGGGGGGGGGGGGAGCTTTAATTTGCCTGATAAGGTTATAGTAGCGGGAGCTTTAATTTGCCTGATAAGGTTATAGTAGCAGGAGCTTTAATTTGCCTGATAAGGTTATCGTAGCGGGGGGGGAGCTTTAATTTGCCTGATAAGGTTATCGTAGCGGGAGCTTTAATCTGCCTGATAAGGTTATCGTAGCGGGGGGGGGAGCTTTAATTTGCCTGATAAAGTTATCGTAGCGGGAGCTTTAATTTGCCTGATAAGGTTATAGTAGCGGGAGCTTTAATTTGCCTGATAAGGTTATAGTAGCGGGAGCTTTAATTTGCCTGATAAGGTTATAGTAGCGGGAGCTTTAATTTGCCTGATAAGGTTATAGTAGCGGGAGCTTTAATTTGCCTGATAAGGTTATAGTAGCGGGAGCTTTAATTTGCCTGATAAGGTTATAGTAGCGGGAGCTTTAATTTGCCTGATAAGGTTATCGTAGCGGGAGCTTTAATTTGCCTGATAAGGTTATAGTAGCGGGAGCTTTAATTTGCCTGATAAGGTTATAGTAGCGGGAGCTTTAATTTGCCTGATAAGGTTATAGTAGCGGGAGCTTTAATTTGCCTGATAAGGTTATAGTAGCGGGAGCTTTAATTTGCCCGATAAGGTTATAGTAGCGGGAGCTTTAATTTGCCCGATAAGGTTATAGTAGCGGGAGCTTTAATTTGCCCGATAAGGTTATAGTAGCGGGAGCTTTAATTTGCCCGATAAGGTTATAGTAGCGGGAGCTTTAATTTGCCCTATAAGGTTATCGTAGCGGGAGCTTTAATTTGCCCTATAAGGTTATCGTAGCGGGAGCTTTAATTTGCCTGATAAGGTTATCGTAGCGGGGGGGGGGGGGGGGAGCTTTAATTTGCCTGATAAGGTTATAGTAGCGGGAGCTTTAATTTGCCCGATAAGGTTATAGTAGCGGGAGCTTTAATTTGCCCGATAAGGTTATAGTAGCGGGAGCTTTAATTTGCCCGATAAGGTTATAGTAGCGGGAGCTTTAATTTGCCCGATAAGGTTATAGTAGCAGGAGCTTTAATTTGCCCGATAAGGTTATCGTAGCGGGAGCTTTAATTTGCCCTATAAGGTTATCGTAGCGGGAGCTTTAATTTGCCTGATAAGGTTATCGTAGCGGGGGGGGGGGGAGCTTTAATTTGCCTGATAAGGTTATCGTAGCGGGAGCTTTAATTTGCCTGATAAGGTTATCGTAGCGGGGGGGAGCTTTAATTTGCCTGATAAAGTTATCGTAGCGGGAGCTTTAATTTGCCTGATAAGGTTATCGTAGCGGGGGGGGAGCTTTAATTTGCCTGATAAGGTTATAGTAGCGGGAGCTTTAATTTGCCTGATAAGGTTATCGTATCGGGGGGGGCTTTAATTTGCCTGATAAGGTTATAGTAGCGGGGGGGGGGAGCTTTAATTTGCCTGATAAAGTTATCGTAGCGGGAGCTTTAATTTGCCTGATAAGGTTATTGTAGCGGGGGGGGGGGGGGGGGAGCTTTAATTTGCCTGATAAGGTTATAGTAGCGGGAGCTTTAATTTGCCTGATAAGGTTATAGTAGCAGGAGCTTTAATTTGCCTGATAAGGTTATCGTAGCGGGGGGGGGGGGGGGGGGGGAGCTTTAATTTGCCTGATAAGGTTATCGTAGCGGGAGCTTTAATTTGCCTGATAAGGTTATCGTAGCGGGGGGGGAGCTTTAATTTGCCTGATAAGGTTATCGTAGGGGGGGGGGGGGGCTTTAATTTGCCTGATAAGGTTATCGTAGCGGGGGGGGGGGGGGGGGCTTTAATTTGCCTGATGTAGACTAGGAAGTACCCGTCGATAATTCAACAAGAAGTTTATTCTTTACAAAGGGCATCTCTTGTACAACTAGTAAAAAAAAAAAGCTATATTAGATTTAGTGCTTACAAACGGTGATATAGTATCTGAGGTGTCAGTGGGTGAGAACTTAGGCTCTAGTGATCATCAGTCTGTATGGTTTAATATTCAGGCAATGCTACTGTGCAACCATAGTAAAACAATGTATAGATTTTACATAGGCAAATACCTAAATTATTCTATAAAAAGGGATGGCACAGATTACAGGAGCACAAGAACAGTGGGATTATTTTAAGAATGCTATTTTGCACGCAACTAAACACTGTATTAGTCTTGTTTGTAAAAGAAAAACAATATGGTTTTCAAGAAGAGTAGCACAAGCAGTTAAGACAAAAAAAAAGTCTATTAAAAAAAAAAAAGAAAAAAAAAAAAAAAAAAAAAGAAGCTCACTGGCTCAGAAGAGGATAAGAAAAAACAAAATTTATACTTAGCTGATAAATTTATTTCTCTTGTGGTGTATCCAGTCCACGGATCATCCATTACTTGTAGGATATTCTCCTTCCCAATAGGAAGCTGCAAGAGGATCACCCACAGCAGAGCTGTCTATATAGCTCCTCCCCTAACTGCCACCTCCAGTCATTCGACCGAAGACAAGCAAGAGAAAGGAGAAACCATAGGGTGCAGTGGTGACTGTAGTTTAAAAATAAAATATACCTGCCTTAAAATGACAGGGCGGGCCGTGGACTGGATACACCACAAGAGAAAAATTTATCAGGTAAGCATAAATTTTGTTTTCTCTTGTAAGGTGTATCCAGTCCACGGATCATCCATTACTTGTGGGATACCAATACCAAAGCTAAAGTACACAGATGAAGGGAGGGACAAGGCAGGAACTTAAACGGAAGGTACCACTGCCTGTAAAACCTCTCTCCCAAAAATAGCCTCAGAAGAAGCAAAAGTATCAAATTTATAAAACTTTGAAAACTTATGCAGCGAAGACCAAATCGAAGCTTCATTTTTAAAAGCCCATGTGGAAGCCACAGCTCTAGTAGAATGAGCTGTAATCCTTTCAGGAGGCTGCTGGCCAGCAGTCTCATAAGCTAAGCGTATTATACTTCTTAGCCAAAACGAAAGAGAAGTTGCCGAAGCCTTTTGGCCTCTCCTCTGTCCAGAGTAGACAACAAACAAAGCAGATGTTTGACGAAAACCTTTAGTAGCTTGTAAATAAAACTTTAAAGCACGAAACACGTCAAGATTGTGTAATAGACGTTCCTTCTTTGAAGAAGGATTAAGACACAATGACGGAACAACAATCTCCTGATTGATATTCTTATTAGATACCACTTTAGGTAAAAACCCAGGTTTGGTACGTAAAACTACCTTATCTGCATGGAAGATCAGATAAGGGGAATCCCACTGTAAGGCAGATAACTCTGAAACTCTACGAGCCGAGGAAATGGCTACCAAAAACAGAACTTTCCAAGATAAAAGCTTGATATCTATGGAATGAAGAGGTTCAAACGGAACCCCTTGGAGAACTTTAAGAACCAAATTTAAACTCCATGGCGGAGCAACTGGTTTAAACACAGGCTTGATTCTAACTAAAGCCTGACAAAACGCCTGAAACGTCTGGAACATCCGCCAGACGCTTGTGCAAAAGAATAGACAGAGCAGAAATCTGTCCCTTTAAGGAACTAGCTGACGATCCCTTCTCTAATCCCTCTTGGAGAAAAGATAATATCCTGGGAATCCTGACTTTACTCCATGAGTAACCCTTGGATTCACACCAATAAAGATATTTACGCCATATCTTATGATAGATTTTCCTGGTGACAGGCTTTCGTGCCTGAATTAAGGTATCAATGACTGACTCTGAGAAGCCACGCTTTGATAAAATCAAGCGTTCAATCTCCAGGCAGTCAGTCTCAGAGAAATTAGATTTGGATGGTTGAAAGGACCCTGAAGTAGAAGGTCCTGTCTCAGAGGCAGAGTCCATGGTGGAAGGGATGACATGTCCACCAGATCTGCATACTAAGTCCTGCGTGGCCACGCAGGTGCTATCAAAATCACAGATGCTCTCTTCTGCTTGATCTTGGCAATCAGACGAGGGAGCAGAGGAAACGGTGGAAACACATAAGCCAGCTTGAAGGACCAAGGCGCTGCTAGAGCATCTATCAGCGTTGCCTTGGGATCCCTGGACCTGGATCGTAACAAGGAATATTGGCGTTCTGGCGAGACGCCATGAGATCCAGTTCTGGTTCGCCCCAACGTTGAACCAATTGTGCAAACACCTCCGGATGGAGTTCCCACTCCCCCGGATGAAAAGTCTGTCGACTTAGAAAATCCGCCTCCCAGTTCTCTACACCTGGGATATGGATAGCTGATAGGTGGCAAGAGTGAATCTCTGCCCAACGAATTATCTTTGAAACTTCCAACATCGCTAGGGAACTCCTTGTTCCCCCTTGATGGTTGATGTAAGCCACAGTCGTGATGTTGTCCGACTGAAATCTGATGAACCTCATTGTCGCTAGCTGAGGCCAAGCTTGAAGAGCATTGAATATCGCTCTTAGTTCCAGAATGTTTATTGGGAGGAGGGTCTCCTCCTGAGTCCACGATCCCTGAGCCTTCAGGGAGTTCCAGACTAGAAGGCTGGCATCTGGACAATTGTAACGACAATCTGGCCTGCGAAAGGTCATACCTTTGGACAGATGGACCCGAGATAGCCACCAGAGAAGAGAATCCCTGGTCTCTTGATCCAGATTTAGTAGAGGGGACAAATCTGTGTAACCCCCATTCCACTGACTGAGCATGCAGAGTTGCAGCGGTCTGAGATGTAGGCGGGCAAACAGCACTATGTCCATTGCCGCTACCATTAAGCCGATTACTTCCATACACTGAGCCACCGAAGGGCGAGAAGTATAGTAAAGAACACGGCAAGAATTTAGAAGTTTTGATAACCTGGTCTCTGTCAGGTAAATCCTCATTTCTACAGAATCTATCAGAGTTCCCAGAAAGGAAACTCTTGTGAGAGGGGATAGAGAACTCTTCTCTTCACTTTCCACCCGTGCGACCTCAGAAATGCCAGAACTATGTCCGTATGAGACTTGGCAATTTGGAAATTTGACGCCTGTAACAGAATGTCGTCTAAATAAGGGGCCACTGCTATGCCCCGCGGCCTTAGGACCGCCAGAAGTGCCCCCAGAACCTTCGTAAAGATTCTTGGAGCTGTAGCTAATCCAAAGGGAAGAGCTACAAACTGGTAATGCCTGTCCAGGAAGGCAAACCTGAGAAACCGATGATCTTTGTGTATCGGAATGTGAAGATAAGCATCCTTTAAATCCACTGTAGTCATGTATTGACCCTCCTGGATCATAGGTAGGATGGTACGAATAGTCTCCATCTTGAATGATGGGACCCTGAGAAATTTGTTTAGGATCTAAGAAATTTGTTTGAGATCTAAGATTGGTCTGAAGGTTCCCTCTTTTTTGGGAACCACAAACAGATTTGAATAGAAGCCTTGTCCCTGTTCCTCCCTTGGAACTGGGTGGATCACTCCCATAACTTGGAGGTCTTGAACACAATATAAGAATGCCTCTCTCTTTTTCTGGTTTGCAGATAATTGTGAAAAGTGAAATCTCCCTTTTGGAGGGGAAGCTTTGAAGTCCAGAAGATATCCCTGGGATACAATTTCCAACGCCCAGGGATCCTGGACATCTCTTGCCCAAGCCTGGGCGAAGAGAGAAAGTCTGCTCCCTACTAGATCCGTTACCAGATCGGGGGCCAATCCTTCATGCTGTCTTAGAGGCAGCAGAAAGCTTTTTGGCCTGCTTACCTTTGTTCCAAGCCTGGTTAGGTCTCCAGACCGACTTGGACTGGGCAAAAGTTCCCTCTTGTTTTGTATTAGAGGAAGTTGATGCCGCGCTCGCCTTAAAGTTTCGAAAGGCACGAAAATTAGTTTGTTTGGCCCTTGATTTAATAGACCTGTCCTGAGGGAGGGCATGACCTTTTCCTCCCGTGATATCAGAAATGATCTCCTTCAAACCAGGCCCGAATAGGGTCTGCCCCTTGAAGGGAATATTAAGAAGCTTAGACTCTGAAGTAACGTCAGCTGACCATTATTTAAGCCATAGCGCCCTACGCGCCTGAATAGCAAAACCAGAATTCTTAGCCGTTAGTTTAGTCAAATGAACAATAGAATTGGCTAGCTTAAGTGCTCTAAGCTTGTCAAGTATATCATCCAATGGGGTCTCTACCTGTAAAGCCTCTTCCAGAGACTCAAACCAGAAGGCCGCCGCAGCAGTGACTGGGGCAATGCATGCAAGAGGTTGTAGAATGAAACCTTGTTGAATAAACATTTTCTTAAGGTAACCCTCTAACTTTTTATCCATTGGATCTAAGAAAGCACAACTGTCCTCGACGGGGATAGTAGTATGCTTAGCTAGGGTAGACACTGCTACCTCCACCTTAGGGACCGTTTGCCATAAGTCCCGTGTGGCGGCATCTATTGGAAACAATTTTTTTAAAATAGGAGGGGGAGAGAACGGTACACCTGGTCTATCCCATTCCTTAGTAATAATTTCTGAAAACCTTTTAGGTATTGGAAAAACATCAGTGTAAACAGGCACTGCATAGTATTTATCCAATCTGCACAATTTCTCTGGCACTGCAATGGTGTCACAGTCATTCAGAGTAGCTAAAACCTCCCTGAGCAACATGCGGAGGTGTTCAAGCTTAAATTTATATGTTGCCATATAAGAATCAGGTTGAATCATCTTCCCTGAGTCAGAAACATCACCCACAGAAAGAAGCTCTCCTTCCTCAGCTTCTGCATATTGTGAGGGGGTATCAGATATAGCTACTAAAACGTCAGAGTGCTTTGTATTTCTTCTAACCCCAGAGCTGTCTCGCTTTCCTCGTAACCCAGGTAGTCTGGATAATACCACTGACAGTGTATTATCCATGACTGCCGCCATGTCTTGTAAAGTAAACGCCATGGGCGCGCTAGATGTACCTGGCGCCTCTTGAGCGTGAGTCCCTTGAGCGGGAGTCAAAGGCTCTGACACGTGGGGCGAGTTAGTCGGCATAACTTCCCCCTTGTCAGATTCCTCTGGTGATAAATCTTTTAAAGACAGAATATGGTCTTTATAACTTAAAGGGAAATCAGTACATTTGGTACACATTCTAAGAGGGGGTTCCACCATGGCTTCTAAACATAATGAACAAGGAGTTTCCTCTATGTCAGACATGTTTAAACAGAATAGCAATGAGACCAGCAAGCTTGGAAAACACTTTACAGAAAGTTAACAAGCAAAAAATAAAAACGGTACTGTGCCTTTAAGAAAAATAAAAAAGGTCAGAATTTGAAAAACAGTGAAAAAAGGCAGTAAACGAATTTTTTACAGTGTGTATAATAGGCTAACAGAGCATTGCACCCACTTGCAAATGGATGATTAACCCCTTAGTTTCAAAAACGGATCAAAAAACGAAATAGACGTTTTTTAACAGTCACAACAAACTGCCACAGCTCTGCTGTGGCCCTACCTTGCCATACAAACGACTTTAGAAAGCACCAAAACCCTTCAGAGAGGTCCTATAGCATTCAGGAAACTCCTTCAAGGAAACTGGATGTCTCAGTCTGCAAAAGCTAATGCGCAATTAGGCGCGAAATTAGGCCCCTCCCACTTCCTGTCTACACAGTGAGAGGCCTAACAAACTATCTCTAGGCAAATTTAAGCCAGCCATGTGGAAAAACTGGGCCCCAATAAAGTTTATCACAAAAAGGCATATTAAAAACGTTTAAGCACTCCCAGCAAACGTTTAATATTTCAGTAATTTGAAAAAATAATAAGAGTGTTACCTCTAATAGTAAGCATGATATTAGTCGTTATTAAATCACTAATCAGGCTTACCTTAAATAAATCCGGTATCAACAGCATTTTCTAGCATCTACATTTCTCTAGAAAAATTTAGACTGCACATACCTCATAGCAGGATACCCTGCACGCCATTCCCCAAGCTGAAGTTACCTCTCTCTTCAGTTAAGTGTGAGAACAGCAATGGATCTTAGTTACAACCTGCTAAGATCATTAGAGACCACAGGCAGATTCTTCTTCTATTTTCTGCCTGGGACCAAAATAGTACAACTCCGGTACCATTTGAAAATAAACTCTTGCATTGAAGAAAAACAACTAAATTACACCACATCTCTCTAACTGCTTCCATGCTTGTCGAGAGCTGCAAGAGAATGACTGGAGGTGGCAGTTAGGGGAGGAGCTATATAGACAGCTCTGCTGTGGGTGATCCTCTTGCAGCTTCGTGTTGGGAAGGAGAATATCCCACAAGTAATGGATGATCCGTGGACTGGATACACCTTACAAGAGAAAACAAATTATGCTTACCTGATAATTTTCTTTTCTTCTGACAGGAAGAGTCCACAGCTGCATTCATTACTTTTGGGAATTCAGAACCTGGCCACCAGGAGAAGGCAAAGACACCCCAGCCAAAGGCTTCAAATACCTACCACACTTCCCTCATTCCCCAGTCATTATGTCAAGGGAACAAGGAACAGTAGGAGAAATATCAGGGTGATTTAAAAAAAAAAGGTGCCAGAAGAACAAAAATATACTGCCGCCCCATAATAAAGCACAGACAGGAGCTGTGGACTTTTCCTGTCAGAAAAAGAAAATTATCTGGTAAGCATAATTTATGTTTTTCTTCTTAAACAGGAAGAGTCCACAGCTGCATTCATTACTTTTGGGAAAACAATACCCAAGCTAGGACACCGAATGCAAACAAAGTGTGGGTACAAAAAATGCAGCTCCTTCGAAAGGCACCACAGACTGAAATTACACCCTACAAAAAACTATAACGACAAGGGAAAAACTGAAGCCCGGGTAACCACTCATCAGTTACACAACCTGCAAAGCCATGCTAGAAACCACTCAGACCCAGAGTTTGCTGAGCATAAGGCCTCCGAGGAGTCAGCCCTGCGGCACTCAACTACCACATTCCAAAACCGAAAAACCTCTATCAACCCCCGAGAGGGAGAATAGAGGAACCCAGGAGATCCGGAGGACCATCCAAAACGGACTTAAATAAAAAACTGGTCAAAATCTCTATCTACCCCCGAGAGGGAGAATAGAGGCCCCATGAGACATCAAACACCAAATCAACTTGGACAACCCAAGGTTGCTGCAGGACCACTGCCCAGGGAATCAAACTCCCTAGGAGGACAAGGACCAGAAGATAAGTCCATAGTCAGGAGAAAAGTCACTAAGATGACCGGAAGGCCACCCTCAAATCCCTGACACAGCACCATACCAAATATGATGTTCTAGAAACCCGCAAGTTCCCCCTTGTAACCGAGACAAGACCCGTCAGGTTAAGCATAGACAAGCAGAGACAGGAAAACCGTCCCAGCAGCTTAAAAAGAGCTCTTCAAGAGGGCACAGAGTCACCTGTGAGCAAAACTCACGATGACCCATCCACAGGCAACAACAAAGCCGCCTTAAGCCATCGTGGGACTCATCCCACTGAAAAATTTCGACAACAGCTCCCAACCATAAAATTCCGGATTCCAAGGAACGATCCATCCCAGCAACAGCCGCCGCCGGTGAAAATATGGGCACTCAGAGTCCACCCCAACAAAGGGGAGGACAGATTAAAAAAGTAAACCATCCATGCTGCAAAAGCAGACTGATCCCCGACCATCCATCCAGGAGAACTGTCCCAGCCCCCAAGACTAGTGAAAGACCTTTTGCAGACAAGAGTCTCAGACCCTTGGAAGAAAAAGGATGGATCTACGAGGCATCAAAGCCCCTGAGTAGAACTCTGACCGCTACTAAAAAAAAAAAAAAAAAACAGAATTTATGTTTACCTGATAAATTACTTTCTCCAACGGTGTGTCCGGTCCACGGCGTCATCCTTACTTGTGGGATATTCTCTTCCCCAACAGGAAATAGCAAAGAGCCCAGCAAAGCTGGTCACATGATCCCTCCTAGGCTCCGCCTTCCCCAGTCATTCGACCGACGTAAAGGAGGAATATTTGCATAGGAGAAATCATATGATACCGTGGTGACTGTAGTTAAAGAAAATAAATCATCAGACCTGATTAAAAAACCAGGGCGGGCCGTGGACCGGACACACCGTTGGAGAAAGTAATTTATCAGGTAAACATAAATTCTGTTTTCTCCAACATAGGTGTGTCCGGTCCACGGCGTCATCCTTACTTGTGGGAACCAATACCAAAGCTTTAGGACACGGATGATGGGAGGGAGCAAATCAGGTCACCTAGATGGAAGGCACCACGGTTTGCAAAACCTTTCTCCCAAAAATAGCCTCAGAAGAAGCAAAAGTATCAAATTTGTAAAATTTGGTAAAAGTGTGCAGTGAAGACCAAGTCGCTGCCTTACATATCTGATCAACAGAAGCCTCGTTCTTAAAGGCCCATGTGGAAGCCACGGCCCTAGTGGAATGAGCTGTGATTCTTTCAGGAGGCTGCCGTCCGGCAGTCTCATAAGCCAATCTGATGATGCTTTTAAGCCAAAAAGATAGAGAGGTAGAAGTTGCTTTTTGACCTCTCCTTTTACCAGAATAAACAACAAACAAGGAAGATGTTTGTCTGAAATCCTTTGTAGCATCTAAATAGAATTTTAGAGCACGGACAACGTCCAAATTGTGTAACAAACGTTCCTTCTATGAAACTGGATTCGGACACAAAGAAGGTACAACTATCTCCTGGTTAATATTTTTGTTGGAAACAACCTTCGGAAGAAAACCAGGCTCAGTACGTAAAACCACCTTATCTGCATGGACCAGATAGGGCGGAGAACACTGCAGAGCAGATAACTCAGAAACTCTTCTAGCGGAAGAAATTGCAACCAAAAACAAAACTTTCCAAGATAATAACTTAATATCTACGGAATGTAAGAGTTCAAACGGAACCCCTTGAAGAACTGAAAGAACTAGATTAAGACTCCAGGGAAGAGTCAAAGGTCTGTAAACAGGCTTGATTCTAACCAGAGACTGAACAAACGCTTAAACGTCTGGCACAGCTGCCAGCCTTTTGTGAAGTAAAACAGATAAAGCAGAGATCTGTCCCTTCAGAGAACTCGCAGAAAATCCTTTCTCCAAACCTTCTTGTAGAAAGGAAAGAATCTTAGGAATTTTTATCTTGTTCCATGGGAATCCTTTAGATTCATACCAACAGATATATTTTTTCCATATATTATGGTAAATTTTTCTAGTTACAGGCTTTCTAGCCTGAATAAGAGTATCTATTACAGAATCTGAAAACCCACGCTTTGATAAAATCAAGCGTTCAAACTCCAAGCAGTCAGTTGGAGGAAAACCAGATTCGGATGTTCGAATGGACCCTGAATAAGAAGGTCCTGTCTCAAAGGTAGCTTCCATGGTGGAGCCGATGACACATTCACCAGGTCTGCATACCAAGTCCTGCGTGGCCACACAGGAACTATCAAGGTCACCGAAGCCCTCTCCAGATTGATCCTGGCTACCAGCCTGGAAATGAGAGGAAACGGTGGGAATACATAAGCTAGGTTGAAGATCCAAGGTGCTACTATTGTATCCAATAGAGACGCCTTGGGATCCCTGGATTTGGACCCGTAACAAGGGACCATGAAGTTCTGACGAGAGGCCATCAGAACCATGTCTGGAATGCCCCATAATTGAGTTAGTTGGGCAAAGATTTCCAGATGGAGTTCCCACTCCCCCGGATGCTCCTCCATCGCCAGGGAACTCCTTGTTACCCCCTGATGGTTGATATATGTAACAGTCGTCATGATGTCTGATTGAAACCTTATGAATTTGGCCTTTGCTAGTCGAGGCCAAGCCTTGAGAGCATTGAATATCGCTCTCAGTTCCATTATGTTTATCGGGAGAAGTCTTCCCGAAACCATAGACCCTGAGTTTTCAGGGGTTCCCAGACCGCGCCCCAGCCCACCAGACTGGCGTCGGTCGTGACAATGACCTATTCTGGTCTGCGGAAGCTCATTCCCTGTGACAGGTTGTCCAGGGTCAGCCACCAACGGAGTGAACCTCTGGTTATTTGATCTACTTGTATCGTCGGAGACAAGTCTGTATAATCCCCATCCACTGTCTGAGCATGCACAGGTGCAATGGTCTTAGATGAATTCGTGCAAAAGGAACTATGTCCATTGCCGCAACCATCAAACCTATTACTTCCATGGACAGCGCTATGGAAGGAAGAAGAACAGAATGAAGTACCTGACAAGAGCTTAGAAGTTTTGATTTTCTGGCCTCTGTCAGAAAAACCTTCATTTCTAAGGAAACTATTATTGTTCCCAAGAAGGGAACTCTTGTTGACGGGGACAGAGAACTTTTTTCTATGTTCACTTTCCACCTGTGAGAACTGAGAAAGGCAAGGCAATGTCCGTATGAGCCCTTGCTTTTGACAGAGACGACACTTGAATCAGGATGTCGTCCAAGTAAGGTACTACTGCAATGCCCCTTGGTCTTAGGACCGCTAGAAGGGACCCTAGTACCCTTGTGAAAATCCTTGGAGCAGTGGCTAATCCGAATGGAAGTGCCACAGGTAATGCTTGTCCAGAAAGGCGAACCTTAGGAACCGAAAATGTTCCTTGTGGATAGGAATACGTAGGTACGCATCCTTTAAGTCCACCGTGGTCATGAATTGACCTTCCTGGATGGTAGGAAGGAACGTTCGAATGGTTTCCATTTTGAATGATGAAACCCTTAGAAACTTGTTTAGAATCTTGAGATCTAAAATAGGTCTGAATGTTCCCTCTTTTTTGGGAATTATGAACAGGTTGGAGTAAAAACCCATCCCTTGTTCTCCTAATGGAACAGGATGAATCACTCCCATGCTTAACAGGTCTTCTACACAGTGTAAGAATGCCTGTTCGAAGATAATTGAGACCCGTGGAACCTTCCCCTTGGGGGTAGTTCCCTGAATTCCAGGAGATAACCTTGAGAAACTATTTCTAGCGCCCAAGGATCCTGAACATCTCTTGCCCCAGCCTGAGCAAAGAGAGAAAGTCTGCCCCCCACCAGATCCTTCCCAGATCGGGGGCCAACACTTCATGCTGTTTTGGTAGCAGTGGCAGGTGACTTGGCCTGCTTACCCTTGCTCCAGCCTTGCATTGGCCTCCAGGCTGGCTTGGTTTGAGAAGTATTACCCTCTTGCTTAGAGGGTGTAGAATTTGAGGCTGGTCCGTTTCTGCAAAAGGGACGAAAATTTGGCTTCTTTTTAGCCTTAAAAGACCTATCCAGAGGAAGGGCGTGGCCCTTTCCCCCAGTGATGTCTGAAATAATCTCTTTCAAGTCAGGGCCAAACAGTGTTTTACCCTTGAAAGGGATGTTAAGCAAAAGCGCTCTGCGCGCCACAATAGCAAACCCTGAATTATTTGCCGCTAATCTAGCTAATTGCAAAGCGGCATCTAAAATAAAAAAGAGTTAGCCAATTTAAGAGCTTGAACTCTGTCCAAAACCTCCTCGTACGAAGATTCTTTATTGAGCGACTTTTCTAGTTCTTCGAACCAGAAACACGCAGCTGTAGTGACAGGAACAATGCATGAAATTGGTTGTAGAAGGTAACCTTGCTGAACAAACATCTTTTTAAGCAAACCCTCTAACCTTTAATCCATAGGATCTTGAAAACACAACTATCTTCTATAGGAATAGAAGTGCGTTTGTTTAGAGTAGAAACCGCCCCCTCGACCTTGGGGACTGTATGCTATAAGTCCTTTCTGGGGTCGACTATAGGAACTAATTTCATAAATATAGGGGGAGGACAAAAGGTATGCCGGGCCTTTCCCACTCCTTATTTACTATGTCCGCCACCCGCTTGGGTATAGGAAAAACATCGGGGGGCACCGGAACCTCTAGGAACTTATCCATCTTACCTAATTTCTCTGGAATGACCAAATTGTCACAATCATCCAGAGTAGATAATACCTCCTTAAGTAGTGCGTGGAGATGTTGAAATTTAAATTTAAAAGTTACAATATCAGGTTCTGCTTATTGAGAAATTTTCCCTGAATCTGAAATTTCTCCCTCAGACAAAACCTCCCTCCTGGCCCCTTCAGATAGGTGTGAGGGTATGTCAGAACAGATATCATCAGCGTCCTCTTGCTCTTCAGTGTTTAAAACAGAGCAATCACGCTTTCTCTGATAAGTAGGCATTTTGGAAAAAATGCATGCAATAGAATTATCCATTACAGCCATTAATTGTTGTATGGTAATAAGTATTGGCGCACTAGATGTACTAGGGGCCTCTTGTGTGGGCAAAACTGGTGTAGACACAGAAGGGGATGATGCAGTACCATGCTTACTCCCCTCAGAGGAATCATCTTGGGCAATATCATATCTATGGCATTATTATCCCTACTTTGTTTGGACATTATGACACAAATATATCACATATATTTAAATGGGGAGACACATTGGCTTTCATACATATAGAACATCGTTATCTGATGGTTCAGACATGTTAAACAGGCTTAAACTTGTCAACAAAGCACAAAAAACGTTTTACAATAAAACCGTTACTGTCCCTTTAAATTTCAAACTGAACACACTTTATTACTGAATATGTGAAAAAGTATGAAGGAATTGTTCAAATTTCACCAAAATTTCACCACAGTAACTTAAAGCCTTAAAAGTATTGCACACCAAATTTGAAAGCTTTAACCCTTAAAATAACGGAACCGGAGCCGTTTTTACATTTAACCTCTATACAGTCCCAGGTATCTGCTTTGCTGAGACCCAACCAAGCCCAGAGGGGAATACGATACCAAATGATGCCTTCTATAAGCTTTTTCAGTGGTTCTTAGCTCCTCACACATGCATCTGCATGCCATGCTTTCCAAAAACAACTGCGCATTAGAGGCGCGAAAATGAGGCTCTGTCTATGACTAGAAAAGGCCCCCAGTGAAAAAGGTGTCCAATACAGTGCCTGCCGTTTTTATTAAAACAATCCCCAAGATTTAACAACTATTAAAAGTAATAATCTGCCAAATATACTTAGTAAAGTAATCGTTTTAGCCCAGAAAAATGTCTACCAGTTTTTTAAGCCCTAATGAAGCCCTTTATTCTTTTACTTAAACTAAGAAAATGGCTTACCGGTTCCCATAGGGAAAATGACAGCTTCCAGCATTACCGAGTCTTGTTAGAAATGTGTCATACCTCAAGCAGCAAAAGTCTGCTCACTGTTTCCCCCAACTGAAGTTAATTCCTCTCAACAGTCCTGTGTGGAAACAGCCATCGATTTTAGTAACGGTTGCTAAAATCATTTTCCTCTTACAAACAGAAATCTTCATCTCTTTCCTGTTTCAGAGTAAATAGTACATACCAGCACTATTTTAAAATAACAAACTCTTGATTGAAGAATAAAAACTACATTTAAACACCAAAAAACTCTAAGCCATCTCCGTGGAGATGTTGCCTGTACAACGGCAAAGAGAATGACTGGGGAAGGCGGAGCCTAGGAGGGATCATGTGACCAGCTTTGCTGGGCTCTTTGCCATTTCCTGTTGGGGAAGAGAATATCCCACAAGTAAGGATGATGCCGTGGACCGGACACACCTATGTTGGAGAAATTAGCATGCTACCCTGAACCATGACAGGAACCTCATGCTGGGGTCCAAGGAACCCTACACTGCAGCCTTCCATAAGAAGCAACACTCCTCCAGGGAAGAAAGTACTCTGACCCACAGCATTCCGATACTAGTAATCAATTCCGTGTTACTGAACGTAAGAGGGGGAAAAAAATCTCTCAACAGATACTGAGGTACCTCCAACCCAAGGAGAACACGTAAAAATATCTTCCCACCCTAGGTGAGAAGAAGAAGATTAATCAACGGAAAACACCCTACTAGAGGCCAACCCTCAGCCAATATTGTCAGCCCAGTTGAATAGCAACTGGAGCCTACCAGGAAGCATCAGATGTCCCAGCAGACAAGTAGGGACCCGTCAGAAAACCTCAAACTGAAGTCTCAGGATGATATCTCATAGGAGTCAGAAAACCCCCGCCCCCTCCAAAGGGACACGCGGGAGACCAAACCCTGAGGTTAAGCAGAACCGTCAATACCCTTTCCTGGCAAGAGAAATGGTCCTTAATCAAACCAATGATCTGAAGCCCCTGAGGAACCCATAAGCTGCCTCCTATGGTTAGGAGTGCACCCATACAGAGCCTTCCGTCATCTAAAGTCCTTAGATGTAACATACAGAGCAATATCCACAAACCCAATAGTCTAAAAAGAACTCCCGACCGGTTTAGGAAAGGGCCACTCGTACCCTTGGATCACAAGGTAATCCATGTAGACAGGCCTAACGACCTGACCCCACGCTGGAAGGATAAATGGTCAGTTTCCTGACCCCAGAAAGGTGAAAAGATTGTAACTGACCCCAGACATCCTACTCTCCAGCCCGAAGGGCTAAATGGTATGACAAGGGGCAGTTTTTATCTTGGACGATAGTCTCCAGAGATCCATGCAGGATCCATCTCTCAACAGCCTTGAATGGAACAACAACGTTAGCCTCACAGCTCCTGGTAGAACGGCAGGGAGACCCCTCCACTCCACACACTAGAGCAAACAAACAACTAATAAAAAGGACACGTCCACTCTTCCATAACAACTGACCCAACCCAAGACGGGAGGGAAGGAAACCTCGCCACCTCAAAAAGAATACGACTAGGCTACAGGAGTCTTCATCCGGAGAAACTGCAAGTGAAGACGCAAACGTCCAGTAATCAGATACTAAACCTCCGGAAATCAATCATATTTCCAGACTTCCAAATGAATGGAAAACCGCCGTTCCGAATCCTCAGGGAACCTAGAAACCACAATGACATCTGAAAAAGTTGGTTACGCATCTCAAGCAATATTGCCAGCAAAAACCAACCTATATCGGAGCACACAACCCTCCTACCAGAAGCATTGGATCTACACCCCAGGCCCCAAACTTTGTTGTAGGATCAGAGTCTGGAGTCTATAACACTAGGTCTTTTTTTTTATTATTTTTTTTTTTTAAAGCCGATAGGCTAATCAGCACTATGAGGGTGACATGAACCCAAGAAACAGTAGATAGCGCCCGACCAGTACCTACCTGGTATGACAGCACTTAAAATCTGCCTAAGGTCCAAGAAAAAATAAAATCGACCCGAAGGCTCGATAATATGAGCTAGAAAACATAACCTCAGACTTAACTAAAGTGAGCAACTTCCAAGGAAGTGCCCATGCGACCAGAAAATCTCAAGTATCGGTGCAGAGAAAGAACGTTCTCAAAACGAAAGTTGTATCAGCCATGAGCTTTATACAAATAAATCAATCAAATACAACCTTTCCAGATTTAAAATAAAAGTAAGGCAGCACCCGCGGGTGAATGCCCAAGGGAAAAAAGGGTACGCTCAACCGGACCAGCCGATCAGAAGGTCCCCTTCACCCAAGGTCAGAACTGGAACTGATACATAAAATAAAGAACAGAGACGATAAGGAGATTAGCTTCATCCCCAAAACATCTATCCAGGTTGCCATCCGGCATCTAAGGCCTCAAATCCCTCGGCCCACTAGGACTGGGATCCTCTAGCAACGCCAAAACACGTCTTAGTAGGACACGAAAAAGTGACAACCTATAAACGGAAGGCAAAATTATCCCTTGCCGGATCGACAAATGACTCAGGCCCCAAGGATGAGGCTCCTGAAGCCTCAGAAGCCCCCGCTTACCCAGGAGGCCGAACTGAAACTGACCAAAGTTAGGAAGAAAAAGGAAAAGCCAAGGTGCAGAGGTGTCTGAAGTTTAACAAAAATAAAGACCTGTCTTATAAAAACAGGGCGGGCCGTGGACTCGTATCTAAAAAGAAAATTTATCCACGGACTTCATCCTTACTTGTGGGATACAATACCAAATCTATAGTACACAGATGAAACGGGAGGGACAAGACAGGTAACCTAAACGGAACCTTTCTCCCAAAAACAGCCTCAGCTGAGACAAAAGTATCAAATTTGTAAAATTTAGAAAAAGTGTGAAGAGAAGATCAAGTTGCAGCCTTTGCAAAGCTGTTCAACAGAAGCATCATTTTTGAATGCCTATGAGGAAGCAACTGCCCTAGTGGAATGAGTCGTAATTCTTTCAGGAGGCTGCTGTCCAGCAGTCTCCTATGCAAAACTGATACTCTTCAGCCAAAAAGAGGTAGCCGTAGCTTTCTGACCCCTATGTTTCCCTGAAAAAAATAACAGACGATTGTCGAAAATCCTTAGTCGCTTGTAAGTAGAACTTTATAACATGAATTACATCTAAATTGTGTAACAGACGTTCCTTCCGAGAAGGATTAGGACACAAGGAAGTAACGACAATCTCCTGATTAATATCCTTGTTTGAAACAACCACAGGATGAAACCCAGGTTTATCCAAATGAAAAATAAGGTAAGGAGAATTATATTGAAATGCCGAAGCTCAGATACTCTTCGAACAGAAGAAATAGCAACCCAAGTTGCAGCTTTGCAAACAGAAATAAAACTTTCCGAGATAATAACTTAATATCTTATGGAATGCATAGGTTCAAACGGAACCCCTTGAAGAACTTTAATAACTAAATTCAAACGCCGAGGAGCAATTAGTCCAAACACAGGTCAGATTCTAGTCAGAGCCTGACAAAAAGATTGTACAACTGGAACATCTGCCAAACTCTTATGTAACAAAATAGATAAAGCAGAGATCTGTCCCTTTAAGGAACTTTCTGATAACCCTTTCTCTTATTCTTCTTGGAGAAAATACCAAATCCTGGGAATCCTAACCCTACTCCATGAGTAGCCCTTGGATTCACACCAAATAATATATTTACGCCATATCTTATGGTAAATTTTCCTAGTAACAGGTTGACGTGCCTGAATTAAAGTATCTAAGACCGAATCAGAAAAACCTCGCTTAGAAAAAAACTAAGCGTCCAAACTCCAAGCAGTCAGCTGCAGAGAAACTAGATTCGGGTGAAGGAAGGAACCTTAAATGAGAAGGCCCTTCCTCAATGGAATTTTCCAAGATGGCAGAAATGACATGTCCACCTAGTCGGCATACCAAAACCTGCTAGGTCACGCAGGAACAATGAGGATCACTGACGCCCTCTCCTGTTTGACTCTAACAATAACAAGGGGAAGGAGTGCAACGGGGGAAATACATATGCTAGGCTGAAGGACCAAGGAACTTCCAAGGCATCTATCAGCTCGGCCTGGGGGTCCCTGGACATGTATCTCGGAAGCTTGGTACTCTGACGAGATGCCATGAGATTCAACTTCGGCCGACCCCATCTGAGAATCAGATTGGAGAATATTTCCGGATGGAGTTCTCATTCTCCTGGATGAAAAGTCTGCCTGCTGAGAAAATCTGGACTCACGGCTAGCGTGGAATTGTCCCATCCACCTTGTGTACCGACTGACGTAACTCCTGAAAGAGCCCTCTATGGATAAAAATGTCTTGGTAGAAAAAACTACAAACAAAGAAGAGGACCGACGAAAGTCCTTACTGCCTGAAGAAAAAACTTCAGGGCCCGAACCACATCTAAATTGTGAAGAAGTCTCTCCTTCTGGGAAGAAGGATTAGAACACAAGGAAGGCACAACAATTTCTTGGTTAATGTTCCTATCCAAAACTACTTTAGGAAGAAAACCTAATTTTGTTCTAAACACTACCTTATCCGAGTGGAAAATAAGGTATGGAGATTTGCATTGTAGCGCAGAAAGTTCTGAGACTCTTTGTACAGAATAACCAGAAAAAGAACTTTTCAAGATAGCAACTTGATATCTAAGGAATGCATAGTCTCAAACGGAGCCCCTTGAAGAACTTTAAGAACTAGAATAAGACTCCATGGAGGAGTAACTCGAATGAACACAGGCCTGATTCTTACCAAGGCCTGACAAAAAGATTGAACATCTGGTACATCTGCTAGATGTTTGTGAAACAAAAATGGATAGAGCCGAAATTTGACCCTTCAGGGAACTAGCAGATAAACCCTTCTCCAGACCTTCCTGGAGAAAAGACCAAACTCTAGGAATCCTAACTCTACTCCAAGAGTAGCCCTTGGATTCACACTAATAAAAGTATCTAAGTCAAATTTTATTGTAGATATTTCCAGTTACAGGCTTACGAGCCTGAATCAAGGTCTCTGACCAGATCAGAGAACTCACACTTGTATAAAATTAAGCGTTCAATCTCCATGCAGACAGCTTCAGAGAAGCTAGATTTGGATGAAGGAAGGGACCCTGAATGAGAAGATCCTTCCTCAACGGCAGTCGCCAAGGTGGAAGATGCCATCTCTATCAGGTCCGCATACCAAATTCTTTGAGGCCATGCCGGTGCTATGAGTAACACTGACGCCCTCTCCTGTTTGAGTCGGGCAATTACCCGAGGAAGAAGTGGAAATGGAGGAAACTGGTATACTAGATTGAAGTTCCAAGGAACCGCCAGATCGTCTATTAATTCCGCCTGGGGGCCCCTGGATCTCGACCCGTATCTCGAAAGTTTGGAATTCCTTCGAGATGCCATCAGATCTAACTCCGGCTGTCCCCACTTGAGGATCAGTTTGGAAAACACCTCCGGATGGAGTTCCCACTCCCCCAGATGGAACGTCTGTCTGCTCAAGAAATCTGCCTCCCAATTGTCTACTCCCGGGATGTGGATCGCTGACAGGCAACAAAAATGGGTCTCCGCCCATTTAATTATTTCGGATACTACTGTCATCGCTAGGAAACTTCTTGTTCACCCCTGATGATTGATGTAATCCACAGAAGTTATATTGTCCGACTGGAACCCGATAAATTTGGCCGCGGCTAACCGAGGCCAGGCCAGAAGCGCATTGAGAATCGTTCTCAGTTCTAGAATGTTTATAGGGAGAATAGACTCCAAAAGTGAAAAAAAAAAGTGAACCAAGTCCAAAGTCCCTGAGTCTTCAGGGAGTTCCAGATAGCTCCACACCCCAGAAGGCTGGCGACTGGTCACAATTTCCCGAGCCGGTCTGCGAAAGCAGGTTCCCTGGGATAGATGATCCAGAGACAACCACCACTGAAGAGAATCCCTCGTCTCCTGATCTAGAGATATCAGAGGAGACAGGTCTGTATAATCCCCGTTCCATTGCCTGAGCATGCTTAGCTGTAGAGGTCTGAGATGGAACCGAGCAAGAGGGATGATATCCATTGTCGCCACCAAGAGCCCAATTACCTCCATAGGGCCACCGAAGGCCGGAGAGTGGACTGAAGGGCACGACAGGTATGTAACAACTTTGTTTTCCTGACCTCTGTCAGAAAAATTTTCATCGACAGGGAATCTATTATGGTCCCTAGAAAGGTTACCCTTGTACTTGGAAACAAGGAGCCAATTTTCCAGATTTATCTTCCACCCATAAGAACACAGGAAGGATAATACCAGGTTGGTATGGGATCTGGCTTGTTAAAATGATGGCGCTTGAATTAAAATGTCATCCAGATACGGCGCCACTCCAATGCCCTGCGGTCAAAGAACCATAAGAAGAGATCCCAGCACCTTTGTAAATATTTTTGGAGCAGTGGCCAGGCCGAAAGGTAACGCCATGAACTGAAAGTGTTTGCTAAGAATGCAAACCTTAGAAATTTGTAATGGTCCCTGTGAATGGGAACATGTAGGTATGCGTCCTTTAGGTCCACTGTGGTCATGAACCGACCTTCTTGAATCAGTGGTAGCATGGAACGTATAGTTTCCATCTTGAAAGACGGAACGCTTAGAAATTTGTTTAGACTCTTGAGGTCCAAGATTGGTCTGAAGGTTCCCTCTTTTTTGGGAACCACAAACCGATTTGAGTAAAAACCCTGACCCTGTTCCTGTGCTGGAACGGGAACGATCACTCCCCTGACAGAGAGATCCTCTACGCAACGCCTCTCTTTATCTGGTCTGCAGATAATCTTGAAGGCAGGAACCTGCCAAAAGGGGGAACATTTTTGAATTCCAATTTGTACCCCTGGGACACTATTTCTAAAGCCCAGGGATCCTGAACATCTTGCACCTAAGCCTGAACAAAAAAGGGATAGCCTGCCCCCTACCAGATCCAGCCTCGGATCGGGGGCATGCCCTTCATGCTGACTTAGTTACAATTTCAGGCTTCTTGGTTTGCTTGGGCTTCCAAGAAGGGTTGGGCCTCCATGCAGGCTTAGGTTGTTCCTGCTTGGCAAAGGAAGCGGAAGCAATTCCTTTGTTATTCAGAAAGGAACAAAAATTAGTCTGTCCTTTAAGTTTAATCTTATCCTGTGGGAGCAGGTCGAACAAGGTCTTACCCTTGTAAGGAACAGTAAGTAATTTAGTCTTAGAAGACACATCCGCGGACCAAGGCTAGGACCGAAAAGCCCAAACTCTTAGCTACCAGCTTAAAGACCTGCAAAGAAGCGCCTGTAATAAAGGCATTAGCGAGTTTCATAGCTTTTATCTTGTCTTGTATCTCCTCCAAGGGAGAGTGTGACTCATTTAGATTGTCTAACCAGTATGCCACCGGACCCGTGACGGTAATACAGGCAGTAGGTTGCATCAGAAGTCCCTGATGTACATAAAGTTTAAGTATACCCTCTAATCTTTTATCCATATGGTTTTTAAACCAACAGCTATCCTCTATGGGAATAGTGGTTCTCTTAGCCAGATAGGGCTCTCCACCTTAGGAATAGCCTGCCACATTTCTTTAAAAGTATCTTCTACTGGGAACATATTCTTAAATATAAGGGAGAGAAAGGAATACCAGGCCTCTCCCATTCCTTAGCGAGTATTTCCGAAGTACGCTTGTGAAATGGAAAAACCTCTGAAAAGGCAGGAATATCAACATACTTGACCAACAGGTTGGTACCTGTAGGAGCCACCACTAGCATGGGACTACAGTCAACTAATGTAAGTAAAACCTTAGTAGCATACGGAGGTGTTCCAGCTTAATCTAAAATTCACCACCTCTGATACCTGAGGTATTGAATTCCCTGTATCTGAAATTTCCCCTTCAGATAAAACCTCATTGCCTTCCTCCTCAGGCTGGGAAGGTATATCAGTCTCTGCACCCTCACTTATAGATCGTTAAACTTTCCTTTTACGACTACTCTCTTGTAGGGGAGAAAATGTAGACAACGCATCATTGATAGATGACATAAGGGAAGCTATGTCTTTTAGAGTGATTGTGGGCGCTAAAGCAGGAGTACAGGACACTGATTGAGCGGGCGTAATAGATTGAGATGTATGGGGAGAAAGTTATTTTGAGAAGTATCTATAGTTGAAAGGCTTTGCACAGTAAAAAGCAATTCTCTGCCGTTTTCAGCCCTCTTAAAGCATGAGGGACAATAAGGGATTGGTGATTCCACATTAGCATCAAGACATAGGGAGCAAATAGAGCTCTGCAAGTCTCCTGGGCCATATTGAAGCACAATAAACACAATGCAATAATATGAAAACAAAAAAATATTTTAATCAAAAAAACGTTAGTCACTTTAAATTTTAAAACATAACTTTATTTTACTGCAATAAGAAAAAAACGTTCAACAATGGTTTTTATACTCCAAAAGGAAAAATAATGCACCCCTACACCTCCGCAATCTTGCTGAGGCGCCTACCTGACCCTCTGACCGTTATGTTATGCACACTGAAACGATAAGGGTTAAAAACAATGCAGCAGAAAAACTGATCACTGTCCTAGAAACCTGTATATTTTAGTGAAGCTGGGATCCTGAGAGGAACTCCGTTGAAACCTTGTACTGCTAGGCCAGGTCAAAGCAAAAACCGCCATAACTAAGCCCCGCCCCTTTGTGGGCGTCTTACCGTCTATTTCACATAGGAAAAATGTGAAAGTTTAAAAACAATGCAGCAGAAAAAACGGATCACTGTCCTAGAAACCTGCTTGTTTATTTTAGTGAAGCCGGGATCCTGAGAGGAACTTAGTTGAAACCTTGGACCTCTAAGCTAGGCCAAAGCAAAAATCGCCAATAACTAGGCCCCGCCCCTTTGTGGGCATGTCTGTCTATCTCACATAGGAAAAATGTTAACGATTAGCCATGTGGGAACCACCATTAAAGCCCATCTCCCAGCCCCAGTAACATGCTGTCTCATATCCTCTGAGAGAATAAATGTCCCAAGTGCTTATAATATGCTATAAGCTGTGTAAATTCTTTATGAAGTGTAATAAAGTGCTCCATTTTCCTCTAACAGATAAGGAAAAAAAATAAGCACTTACCTCATGTTGCTGCCTGACAGCCAAGGCAGTTCAGCCTGTTTGAGGAGTTCCATCACTCCACATGGACCTCTGAAATGAATGAAATTCCCGATACAAGCTCCTCAGGATTTTCAGGGTTAGGGCAGCAATACTGTATAGGAGGCGCAGTGAGTTTAAGTATGTCTCACAAGTTCCCATTGCTTTAAAGCCACCAAAGCAATTTCAACAGACTCAGAGACTGAAATGGAACACAGCTATACCCCAGGACAAAGCAGTATTAACATACTGCAAAATAAAATAAGGAAATGTATGCTTACCTGATAAATTGATTTCTTCTAAGATACGACAAGTCCACGGATTCATCCTTTACTTGTGGGATATTATCCTCCTGCTAACAGGAAGTGGCAAAGAGCACCACAGCAGAGTCTATATAGCTCCTCCCTCGACTCCACCCCCCAGTCATTCGACCGAAGGTACTGGAAGAAAAAGGAGAAACTAAAAGGTGCAGAGGTGACTGAAGTTTTAAACAAAAAATTATAATCTGTCTTAAATTGACAGGGCGGGCCGTGGACTCGTATCTTAGAAGAAATCAATTTATCAGGTAAGCATAAATTTCCTTTTCTTCTATAAGATACGACGAGTCCACGGATTCATCCTTTACTTGTGGGATACAATACCAAAGCTACAGGACACAAATGAACGGGAGGGACAAGACAGATACCTAAACAGAAGGCACCACTGCTAGAAGAACTTTTCTCCCAAAAATAGCCTCAGAAGAAGCAAAAGTATCAAATTTGTAAAATTTGGAAAAGATATGAAGGGAAGACCAAGTCGCAGCCTTACAAATCTGTTCAACAGAAGCATCGTTTTTAAAAGCCCATGTGGAAGCCACCGCTCTAGTAGAATCAGCTGTAATTCTGTCAGGAGGCTGCTGTCCAGCAGTCTCGTATGCCAAACGGATGATGCTTTTCAGCCAAAAAGAAAGAAAGGTAGCCATAGCTTTTTGACCTCTACACTTTCCAGAATAGACAACAAACGAAGATGTTTGACGGAAATCCTTGGTCGCTTGCAAGTAAAACTTCAAGGCACGAACCACGTCCAAGTTATGTAACAGACGCTCCTTCTTAGAACGGTTAGGAAACAGAGAACAAACAACAATTTCCTGATTAATATTCTTATTTGAAATAACCTTAGGAGGGAATCCAGGTTTAGTACGCAAAACCACCTTATCAGAATGGAATATAAGATAAGGCGAGTCGCATTGTAACGCAGATAGCTCAGAAACTCTTCGAGCAGAAGAAGATAGCAACAAAGAACAGAACTTTCCGAGATAGAAGTTTAATATCTATGGAATGCATGGGTTCAAACGGAACCCCTTGAAGAACATTAAGAACTAAATTCAAATTCCATGGCGGAGCAACAGGTTTAAACACAGGCTTAATTCTAACCAAAGCCTGACAAAATGACTGAACGCCTGGGACATCTGCCAGACGCTTGTGTAGTAAGATTGACAAAGCAGAAATCTGTTCCTTTAAGGAACTAGCTGATAACCCCTTCTCCAATCCTTGGAGAAAGGACAAAATACTAGGAATCCTGATCTTACTCCATGAATAGCCTTTGGATTTGCACCAATAACGACCACGGTACTGCTAGAGCATCAGTACTGCTTGAGGATCCCTTGATCTGGACCTGTAACAAGGAAGTTTGGCATTCTGACGAGATGCCATCAGATCCAATTCCGGTGTGCCCCATTGATGAATCAATTTTGCAAACACCTCCGGCTGGAGTTCCCACTCCCCCGGATGAAAAGTATGACGACTTGGAAAATCTGCTTCCCAGTTCTCTACTCCTGCAATATATATTGCTGATAGATGGCAAGAGTGAGTCTCTGCCCATTGAATTATTTTGGCAACCTCTATCATCGCTAGAGAACTCTTTGTTCCCCCTTGATTGATATAAGCTACCGTTGTGATGTTGTCCGACTGGAATCTTATGAATTTGGCCGAAGCCAGCTGAGGCCACGCTTGAAGCGCGTTGAATATCGCTCTGTTCCAGAATATTTATTGGTAGTAAGGACTGGCGTCCGTCGTCACTATGACCCATGCTGGCCTGCGGAAGCACATTCCCTGGGACAGATTATCCTGTGACAACCACCAATGAAGAGAGTCTCTGGTCTCTAGATCCAGATTTATCCGGAGATAAATCCGCATAATCCCCATTCCACTGTCTGAGCATGCACAGCTGCAGTGGTCTGAGATGAAAGCGAGCAAACGGAACTATGTCCATTGCCGCTACCATTAGTCCAATTACCTCCATACACTGAGCCACTGATGGCCGAGGAATGTAATGAAGTGCTCGGCAAGTGGTTAAGATCTTTGATCTTCTGACCTTCGTCAAAAAAAATCTTCATGTCTACCGAGTCTATCAGAGTTCCTAGGAATGGAACTCATGTCAGAGGAACAAGTGAACTCTTTATGTTCACCTTCCACCCGTGAGTTCTTAGAAAAGCCAACACTATGTCCGTGTGAGATTTGGCTAGATGGTAAGTTGACGCCTGAATCAAAATATCGCGCAGATAGGGCGCCACTGCTATGCCCCGCGGCCTTAGAACTGCCACAAACTGGTAATGTTTGTCCAGGAAGGCAAACCTGAGGAACTGGTGATGATCTTTGTGGATAGGAATGTGAAGATACGCATCCTTCAAATCCACGGTGGTCATATATTGACCTTCCTGGATCATTGGTAAAATTGTTTGTATGGTCTCCATCTTGAACGATGGGACTCTGAGAAATTTGTTTAGAGTTTTGAGATCTAAAATCAGTCTGAAGGTTCCCTCTTTTTTGGGAACCACGAACAGATTGGAGTAAAACCCCTGCCCTTGTTCTAATTTTGGAACTGGGCAGATTACGCCCATGGTATATAGGTCTTCTACACAGCGTAAGAACGCCTCTCTTTTTGTCTGGTTTACAGACAAAAGTGAAAGATGAAATCTTCCCCTTGGGAGAGAATCTTTGAACTCTAGACGATACCCCTGGGTCACAATTTCTAATGCCCAGGAATCCTGAAAGTTCCCCTCCTGCTTGGAGGCGGATGAGGAGGTAGAGGGACCGCCTTTAAAGTTTCGAAAGGAACGAAAATTATTCTCTTTGGTCCGCATTTTAACCGTCTCGTCCTGAGGAAGGGCATGACCTTTACCCTCCAGTAATGTCAGAAATGATCTGCTTTAGTTCAGGCCCGAATAGGGTCTTACCCTTAAAGGGAATAGCTAAAAGCTTGGAATTAGATGACACATCAGCAGACCATGACTTAAGCCATAACGCGCTAAAATGGAAAAGCCTGCATTCTTAGCCGCTAATTTAGCCATTTGGAAAGCGGCATCTGCAATAAAAGAATTTGCTAGCTTGAGAGCCTTAATTCTATCCAAAATATATCATCTAATGGGGTCTCAACCTTAAGAGACTCCTCTAGAGCATCAAACCAAAAAGCTGCTGCAGTAGTTACTGGAACAATGCACGCTATAGGTTGCAGAAGAAAACCCTGATGAACAAACAACTTAGAAGCCCTTCTAATTTTTTATCCATAGGATCTTTGAAAGCACAACTGTCCTCAATAGGTATAGTTCTACGCTTAGCCAGGGTAGAAATAGCTCCCTCCACCTTAGGGACCGTCTGCCACGAATCCCGAATGGTGTCAGATATGGGAAATATTTTCTTAAAAGTAGGAGGGGGGAGAGAACGGAATGCCTGGTCTATCCCATTCCTTAGTAATGTCCGAAATTCTTCTAGGGACTGGAAAAACATTAGTGTAAGTAGGGACCTCTAGATAATTATCTATTTTACACAGTTTCTCTGGCGGGATGACAATAGGGTCACAATCATCCAGCGTCGCTAAGACCTCCCTGAGTAACAAGCGGAGGTGTTCAAGCTTAAATTTAAAGGCCGTCACATCTGAGTCTGTTTGAAGGAACATCTTTCCTGAATCAGAAAGCTCTCCCTCAGACAGCAATTCCCCCACCCCCAAATCAGAACACTGTGAGGGTACATCGGAGATGGCCAATAAAGCATCAGAGGGCTCAGCATTTACTCTAATACCGGACCTACTGCACTTACCCTGTAAACCTGGCAGTTTAGATAATACCTCTGTAAGGGTAGCAGACATAACTGCAACCATATCTTGCAGGGGGAAAGAATTAGACGCACTAGAAGTACTTGGCGTCGCTTGGGCGGGTGTTAAAGGTTGTGACACTTGGGGAGAAGTGGATGGCATAACCTGGTTCTCTTCTGACTGAGAATCATCCTGAGACATACTTTTATCAGCTAAAATATGTTCTTTGCAATGTAAGGCCCTTTCAGTACATGAGGGACACATTTGAAGTGGGGGTTCCACAATGGCTTCTAAATACATGGAACATTGGCTTTCCTCAATGTCAGACATGTTAAAACAGGCTAGTAATGACCTCAAACAGGCTTGAAAACACTTTATTTTGTGAAAAAAATAACAATCTGAAAAAACGGTACTGCGCCTTTAAGAGAAAAAAAAAAAAAAGGATACAATTTTTCCAAAACTGCCTTAACGATAAAATTATCTAAATTTTTTGATAAATGTATCCCAACTTGTCAGCGAAGATTGCACCACAAGAAAAGGAATACTTAACCCTTAAGAACAAAAAACGTTATACCAAAAACGTTAAACAAAAACACCCCCTGCACCTCGCCACAGCCCTGCTGTGGCGCCTACCTGCCCTCAGGGGTCTGCAAAATCGGATTAAACCTTCGATTAGGACCAAACTTTCCCGAAAAGCCCACCGGAGCTGAAGTTTGCTGCTTGCATGGGGAATACAACTGCGCAACTGAGGCGCGAAAATAGGCCCCGCCCATCTAACTCGATGTCTCACAGCCTTAAACAATAACCGCACCAGAGCGGTCTAAAAAAACCTAGCCATGTGGGTTCATATACCCATCTAAATGAAGCCATGTGTACCCTCCATTGTCAAAATAAATTGAAAACGTTTGCCACAAAAAACTTTATTTAACCTCCCAACATAGAATCGTTTGCCCACAAACATGTCATCAGTGTCAACCATTTTTTACAGCCCAACATACAGGTCCAGTAATACCCCTCTCTATACATTAGGATTACTGCTTACCCTTTCCCTCATGGGGATACTGTCAGCCAATTCTGAAATAAAGTCTCTCCAGAAAAAAAAATGACTGAACATACCTCAATGCTTGTAGCATGAAAAACGTTCCTCACACTGAAGTTTCTTAAGTACTCCTCAGCCATTCTGTGGGAACTACTCTGGATCTTAGTAACAACTGCTAAGATCATCAGTCTCCAGGCAGAAATCTTCATTCCATCTGCTGCCTGGGAAAAAATAGCACACACCGGTACCATTTAAAATAAAAAGTCTTGCTTGAAGAAAATAAAAACTAACATTTTATCACTTCTTTCACTTTACCCCTATTACTTAGTGTAGGCAAAGAGAATGACTGGGGGGTGGAGTCAAGGGAGGAGCTATATAGACAGCTCTGCTGTGGTGCTCTTTGCTACTTCCTGTTAGGAGGATAATATCCCACAAGTAAAGGATGAATCCGTGGACTCGTCGTATCTTATAGAAGAAAATAAACTCTTGAAGAATCTTTACTAACACCTCACTTTGCCATCTCCTATCTTACTAACACAGGCAAAGAGAATGACTGGGTTGGGAGGGAAGGGAGGAGCTATTTATACAGCTCTGCTGTGGTGCTCTTTGCCTCCTCCTGCTGACCAGGAGGAGATATCCCACAAGGATGAAATCCATGGACTTATCGTATCTTGAAAAAGAAACAAAGGAATATGTAGCAGCCTTCACATTTAAAATAAATGAGAATGGATCTCTTAACTATAGATACCTCACAGCTAAACAAAAAAAAAAAAAAACTGTTACTGTGTCTTTAAATGAAAAGTAAAGTGTAACTCTGCTATTCCATAAGAATTGGATATGTTAATTAGCACCACATAAGGACACTAGGACCATGTGTATCACCATATGATTAATGTAAAATCATATACATTAACAAACTGATACTGTGACTTTAATTAATTGTTAAAAGAAAGTTTAGTTTTGTCCAAAAAAAAAAAAAAAATCTGTCTATCATAAAACAAACGAATTCCACACCTCAGCCAAGTCTTGCTGAGGTGCCTGTCTGCCACCGTATAGGAGCTAAATATTAGACATCCGGACATTTAAAGCACCGTAGCACAGAGTGAGAAGGCTCCCTGCTGCGTGTTACATAACACAGCAGAGAATACCTCCCATCACCGGAATTGTATGAAAGCAAATGCGCGCGAACAATGGCGCATAGATTAGCTCCGCCCATCAAGGGCGTATAGAATAAAATTCCCGGGTAGCTTAGATTTCTATCAGGAGTAGAAAATGTGTTTCAGAGAGGAAACCTCCTTCTCAGCTAAACATTTCTGGGCAAATAAAGTCATGTGTCCTATTGTAGCATGCTAAACTTCCCGGTCGGCTGATGTAGAAATGAAAGCCGTTGGGAGCTGTAATAGTGCGCTAAACCTCCCGGTCGGCTGATGTATAAAATGAAAGCCGTTGGGAGCTGTAATAGTGCACTAAACCTCCCGGTCGGCTGAAGAAGTAAAAATAAAGCCGTTGGGAGCTGTAATAGTGCGCTAAACCTCCCAGTCGGCTGATGCAGTAAAAATAAAGCCGTTGGGAGCTGTAATAGTGCGCTAAACCTCCCGGTCGGCTGATGTATAAAATGAAAGCCGTTGGGAGCTGTAATAGTGCACTAAACCTCCCGGTCGGCTGAAGTAGTAAAAATAAAGCCGTTGGGAGCTGTAATAGTGCGCTAAACCTCCCAGTCGGCTGATGCAGTAAAAATAAAGCCGTTGGGAGCTGTAATAGTGCGCTAAACCTCCCGGTCGGCTGATGTAGAAATGAGAGCCATTGGGAGCTGTAATAGTGCGCTAAACCTCCCGGTCGGCTGATGTAGAAATGAGAGCCTTTGGGAGCTGTAATAGTGCGCTAAACCTCCCGGTCGGCTGATGTAGAAATGAGAGCCGTTGGGAGCTGTAATAGTGCACTAAACCTCCCGGTCGGCTGATGTAGAAATGAGAGCCGTTGGGAGCTGTAATAGTGCGCTAAACCTCCCGGTCAGCTGATGTAGTAAAATTCCTTTGGGAGCTTGTAATATGGTGTTAACCCTCCCGGTCGGCTGATCTAAAATGAAAGCCGTTGGAAGCTGTATGTTAACCCTCCCGGTCGGCTGATCAAAAATGAAAGCCGTTGGAAGCTGTATGTTAACCCTCCCGGTCGGCTGTGTATCAAATGAAAGCCGTTGGAAGCTGTATGTTAAACCTCCCGGTCGGCTGATACTAAAATGAAAGCCGTTGGGAGCTGAAACATTGTGCTTTAAAAACACCTAACTTATGAGTGCCTGCGGTAACTGCCAGTAAATGTATCCTCATCTTAAGGATAATGTTGTCTAGTGTTAGTGTAGTATAAAGTGCCAATATTTCTGTGAAATATCCCCAGAAATTAAACTTAGCACTTACCTTAGATGCCCGGCAGCAAGGCATCTCACCCTGCTTGTGAGGTCCTCTCCCTCACATTGGCCAGTGGAAACAAAAAGTACTGAGTATATTCTCTTCCCTCAGACTTTTACAAACAGGGCAGCATACAATCTATGGGAGGCGCAGTTAGAATAATGTTCCACAAGTTCCCATTGCTTTAAAGCCACCAAATGCTCTACTGTAGAGACTGATCTGGTCTAGGCTACACCCCAGAGCAAAGTAGCACAACTTAAAAAATAATACACTCTTGATTGAAAAATCTATAACACCTCACTTTGCCTCTTCCTATCACTAACGTAGGCAAAGAGAATGACAGGGGTGGGAAGAAAGGGAGGAGTTATTTATACAGCTCTGCTGTGGTGCTCTTTGCCTCCTCCTGCTGACCAGGAGGCGTAATCCCACAAGGATGAAATCCGTGGACTCATGTCTTTAAAAAGAAAACCCTCCCTGCATCTCCGGACTGTAACCTTTATCCATGCTCTCACTGAGAGGCTGACAGGACTACTTAAAACTCCAGTCCCACCCTTCATAAGAGACTTAAGTCTAACTTCTGACACTTCTCTGCCAACCTCCTGTGACGAAAGGCAAAGAATGACTGGGGGATGAGGGAAATGGGGCAGGTATTTAAAGCCTTTGGCTGGGGTGTCTTTGCCTCCTCCTGGTGGCCAGGTTCTGAATTCCCAAAAGTAATGAATGCAGCTGTGGACTCTTCCTGTTTAAGAAAAATGGAGAACCCAACAAAAGAATGACAAAAGCAGCTAATCAGAAAGGCTAAAGCAGATGCAGAAGAGAAAAATAGCACAATCCCCTCATTTTTGTCACGCATTGATTACAATCTACTTCTAAACAGCCTTCCCAAACCACGCCTCTCCTCCCACCAATTATCAATGCCTCAGCTAGACTCCTCCCACTCCCCGCTTCAGCTAGACTCCTCCCCGCTTCAGCTAGACTCCTCCCCCTCCAGCTAGACTCCTCCCCCTATGCTTCAGCTAGACTTCACCCCCTCCCCTCCATGCTTCAGCTAGACTCCTCCCCCTCCCCTCCATGCTAAAGCTAGACTCCTCCCCCTCCCCTCCATGCTTCAGCTAGACTCCTCCCCCCATGCTCCAGCTAGACCCCTCCCCTCCAATCAATGCTTCAGCTAGACTCCTCCCCCTCCAATCAATGCTTCAGCTAGACTCCTCCCCCTCCTTCAGCTAGACTCCTCCCTCCAATCAATGCTCCAGCTAGACTCCTCCCCCTCCAATCAATGCTCCAGCTAGACTCCTCCTCCCTCCCCTCAATGCTCCAGCTAGACTCCTCCTCCCTCCCCTCTATGCTTCAGCTAGACTCCTCCTTCCTCCCCCCATGCTTCAGCTAGACTCCTCCTTCCTCCCCCCTCCTTCAGCTAGACTCCTCCTTCCTCCCCCCTCCTTCAGCTAGACTCCTCCCCCCTCCTTCAGCTAGACTCCTCCCCCCTCCTTCAGCTAGACTCCTCCCCCCTCCTTCCATGCTTCAGCTAGACTCCTCCCCCCTCCCTCCATGCTTCAGCTAGACTCCTCCCCCCTCCCTCCATGCTTCAGCTAGACTCCTCCCCCCTCCCTCCATGCTTCAGCTAGACTCCTCCACCCTCCCTCCATGCTTCAGCTAGACTCCTCCACCCTCCCTCCATGCTTCAGCTAGACTCCTCCACCCTCCCTCCATGCTTCAGCTAGACTCCTCCACCCTCCCTCCATGCTTCAGCTAGACTCCTCCACCCTCCCTCCATGCTTCAGCTAGACTCCTCCACCCTCCCTCCATGCTTCAGCTAGACTCCTCCACCCTCCCTCCATGCTTCAGCTAGACTCCTCCACCCTCCCTCCATGCTTCAGCTAGACTCCTCCACCCTCCCTCCATGCTTCAGCTAGACTCCTCTACCCTCCCTCCATGCTTCAGCTAGACTCCTCCACCCTCCCTCCATGCTTCAGCTAGACTCCTCCACGCTTCAGCCAGACTTCTCCACCATCCATGATTCAGCTAGACTCCTCCCCCTCCATGCTTAAGTCTAACCTCTGACACTTCTCTGCCAACCTCCTGTGACGAAAGGCAAAGAATGACTGGGGGATGAGGGGAAATGGGGCAGGTATTTGAAGCCTTTGGCTGGGGTGTCTTTGCCTCCTCCTGGTGGCCAGGTTCTGAATTCCCAAAAGTAATGAATGCAGCTGTGGACTCTTCCTGTTTAAGAAAAATGGAGAACCCAACAAAAGAATGACAAAAGCAGCTAATCAGAAAGGCTAAAGCAGATGCAGAAGAGAAAAATAGCACAATCCCCTCATTTTTGTCACGCATTGATTACAATCTACTTCTAAACAGCCTTCCCAAACCGCGCCTCTCCTCCCACCAATTATCAATGCCTCAGCTAGACTCCTCCCACTCCCCGCTTCAGCTAGACTCCTCCCCCTCCAGTTAGACTCCTCCCCGCTTCAGCTAGACTCCTCCCCCTCCCCTCCATGCTCCAGCTAGACTCCTCCTCCCTCCAATCCATGCTCCAGCTAGACTCCTCCTCCCTCCAATCCATGCTCCAGCTAGACTCCTCCTCCCTCCAATCCATGCTCCAGCTAGACGACTCCTCCCTCCAATCCATGCTCCAGCTAGACGACTCCTCCCTCCAATCCATGCTCCAGCTAGACGACTCCTCCCTCCAATCCATGCTCCAGCTAGACGACTCCTCCCTCCAATCCATGCTCCAGCTAGACGACTCCTCCCTCCAATCCATGCTCCAGCTAGACGACTCCTCCCTCCAATCCATGCTCCAGCTAGACGACTCCTCCCTCCAATCCATGCTCCAGCTAGACGACTCCTCCCTCCAATCCATGCTCCAGCTAGACGACTCCTCCCTCCAATCCATGCTCCAGCTAGACGACTCCTCCCTCCAATCCATGCTCCAGCTAGACTCCTCCACCCTCCCTCCATGCTTCAGCTAGACTCCTCCACCCTCCCTCCATGCTTCAGCTAGACTCCTCCACCCTCCCTCCATGCTTCAGCTAGACTCCTCCACCCTCCCTCCATGCTTCAGCTAGACTCCTCCACCCTCCCTCCATGCTTCAGCTAGACTCCTCCACCCTCCCTCCATGCTTCAGCTAGACTCCTCCACCCTCCCTCCATGCTTCAGCTAGACTCCTCCACCCTCCCTCCATGCTTCAGCTAGACTCCTCCACCCTCCCTCCATGCTTCAGCTAGACTCCTCCACCCTCCCTCCATGCTTCAGCTAGACTCCTCCACCCTCCCTCCATGCTTCAGCTAGACTCCTCCACCCTCCCTCCATGCTTCAGCTAGACTCCTCCACCCTCCCTCCATGCTTCAGCTAGACTCCTCCACCCTCCCTCCATGCTTCAGCTAGACTCCTCCACCCTCCCTCCATGCTTCAGCTAGACTCCTCCACCCTCCCTCCATGCTTCAGCTAGACTCCTCCACCCTCCCTCCATGCTTCAGCTAGACTCCTCCACCCTCCCTCCATGCTTCAGCTAGACTCCTCCACCCTCCCTCCATGCTTCAGCTAGACTCCTCCACCCTCCCTCCATGCTTCAGCTAGACTCCTCCACCCTCCCTCCATGCTTCAGCTAGACTCCTCCACCCTCCTTCCATGCTTCAGCTAGACTCCTCCACGCTTCAGCTAGACTTCTCCACCCTCCATGCTTCAGCTAGACTCCTCCCCCTCCACCCTCCATGCTTAAGTCTAACCTCTGACACTTCTCTGCCAACCTCCTGTGACGAAAGGCAAAGAATGACTGGGGGATGAGGGAAATGGGGCAGGTATTTGAAGCCTTTGGCTGGGGTGTCTTTGCCTCCTCCTGGTGGCCAGGTTCTGAATTCCCAAAAGTAATGAATGCAGCTGTGGACTCTTCCTGTTTAAGAAAAATGGAGAACCCAACAAAAGAATGACAAAAGCAGCTAATCAGAAAGGCTAAAGCAGATGCAGAAGAGAAAAATAGCACAATCCCCTCATTTTTGTCACACATTGATTACAATCTACTTCTAAACAGCCTTCCCAAACCGCGCCTCTCCTCCCACCAATTATCAATGCCTCAGCTAGACTCCTCCACCCTCCCCCTCCATGCTCCAGCTAGACTCCTCCACCCTCCCCCTCCATGCTCCAGCTAGACTCCTCCACCCTCCCCCTCCATGCTCCAGCTAGACTCCTCCACCCTCCCCCTCCATGCTCCAGCTAGACTCCTCCACCCTCCCCCTCCATGCTCCAGCTAGACTCCTCCACCCTCCCCCTCCATGCTCCAGCTAGACTCCTCCACCCTCCCCCTCCATGCTTCAGCTAGACTCCTCCACCCTCCCCCTCCATGCTCCAGCTAGACTCCTCCACCCTCCCCCTCCATGCTCCAGCTAGACTCCTCCACCCTCCCCCTCCATGCTCCAGCTAGACTCCTCCACCCTCCCCCTCCATGCTCCAGCTAGACTCCTCCACCCTCCCCCTCCATGCTCCAGCTAGACTCCTCCACCCTCCCCCTCCATGCTCCAGCTAGACTCCTCCACCCTCCCCCTCCATGCTCCAGCTAGACTCCTCCACCCTCCCCCTCCATGCTCCAGCTAGACTCCTCCACCCTCCCCCTCCATGCTCCAGCTAGACTCCTCCACCCTCCCCCTCCATGCTCCAGCTAGACTCCTCCACCCTCCCCCTCCATGCTCCAGCTAGACTCCTCCACCCTCCCCCTCCATGCTCCAGCTAGACTCCTCCACCCTCCCCCTCCATGCTCCAGCTAGACTCCTCCACCCTCCCCCTCCATGCTCCAGCTAGACTCCTCCACCCTCCCCCTCCATGCTTCAGCTAGACTCCTCCACCCTCCCCCTCCATGCTTCAGCTAGACTCCTCCACCCTCCCCCTCCATGCTTCAGCTAGACTCCTCCACCCTCCCCCTCCATGCTTCAGCTAGACTCCTCCACCCTCCCCCTCCATGCTTCAGCTAGACTCCTCCACCCTCCCCCTCCATGCTTCAGCTAGACTCCTCCACCCTCCCCCTCCATGCTTCAGCTAGACTCCTCCACCCTCCCCCTCCATGCTTCAGCTAGACTCCTCCACCCTCCCCCTCCATGCTTCAGCTAGACTCCTCCACCCTCCCCCTCCATGCTTCAGCTAGACTCCTCCACCCTCCCCCTCCATGCTTCAGCTAGACTCCTCCACCCTCCCCCTCCATGCTTCAGCTAGACTCCTCCACCCTCCCCCTCCATGCTTCAGCTAGACTCCTCCACCCTCCCCCTCCATGCTTCAGCTAGACTCCTCCACCCTCCCCCTCCATGCTTCAGCTAGACTCCTCCACCCTCCCCCTCCATGCTTCAGCTAGACTCCTCCACCCTCCCCCTCCATGCTTCAGCTAGACTCCTCCACCCTCCCCCTCCATGCTTCAGCTAGACTCCTCCACCCTCCCCCTCCATGCTTCAGCTAGACTCCTCCACCCTCCCCCTCCATGCTTCAGCTAGACTCCTCCACCCTCCCCCTCCATGCTTCAGCTAGACTCCTCCACCCTCCCCCTCCATGCTTCAGCTAGACTCCTCCACCCTCCCCCTCCATGCTTCAGCTAGACTCCTCCACCCTCCCCCTCCATGCTTCAGCTAGACTCCTCCACCCTCCCCCTCCATGCTTCAGCTAGACTCCTCCACCCTCCCCCTCCATGCTTCAGCTAGACTCCTCCACCCTCCCCCTCCATGCTTCAGCTAGACTCCTCCACCCTCCCCCTCCATGCTTCAGCTAGACTCCTCCACCCTCCCCCTCCATGCTTCAGCTAGACTCCTCCACCCTCCCCCTCCATGCTTCAGCTAGACTCCTCCACCCTCCCCCTCCATGCTTCAGCTAGACTCCTCCACCCTCCCCCTCCATGCTTCAGCTAGACTCCTCCACCCTCCCCCTCCATGCTTCAGCTAGACTCCTCCACCCTCCCCCTCCATGCTTCAGCTAGACTCCTCCACCCTCCCCCTCCATGCTTCAGCTAGACTCCTCCACCCTCCCCCTCCATGCTTCAGCTAGACTCCTCCACCCTCCCCCTCCATGCTTCAGCTAGACTCCTCCACCCTCCCCCTCCATGCTTCAGCTAGACTCCTCCACCCTCCCCCTCCATGCTTCAGCTAGACTCCTCCACCCTCCCCCTCCATGCTTCAGCTAGACTCCTCCACCCTCCCCCTCCATGCTTCAGCTAGACTCCTCCACCCTCCCCCTCCATGCTTCAGCTAGACTCCTCCACCCTCCCCCTCCATGCTTCAGCTAGACTCCTCCACCCTCCCCCTCCATGCTTCAGCTAGACTCCTCCACCCTCCCCCTCCATGCTTCAGCTAGACTCCTCCACCCTCCCCCTCCATGCTTCAGCTAGACTCCTCCACCCTCCCCCTCCATGCTTCAGCTAGACTCCTCCACCCTCCCCCTCCATGCTTCAGCTAGACTCCTCCACCCTCCCCCTCCATGCTTCAGCTAGACTCCTCCACCCTCCCCCTCCATGCTTCAGCTAGACTCCTCCACCCTCCCCCTCCATGCTTCAGCTAGACTCCTCCACCCTCCCCCTCCATGCTTCAGCTAGACTCCTCCACCCTCCCCCTCCATGCTTCAGCTAGACTCCTCCACCCTCCCCCTCCATGCTTCAGCTAGACTCCTCCACCCTCCCCCTCCATGCTTCAGCTAGACTCCTCCACCCTCCCCCTCCATGCTTCAGCTAGACTCCTCCACCCTCCCCCTCCATGCTTCAGCTAGACTCCTCCACCCTCCCCCTCCATGCTTCAGCTAGACTCCTCCACCCTCCCCCTCCATGCTTCAGCTAGACTCCTCCACCCTCCCCCTCCATGCTTCAGCTAGACTCCTCCACCCTCCCCCTCCATGCTTCAGCTAGACTCCTCCACCCTCCCCCTCCATGCTTCAGCTAGACTCCTCCACCCTCCCCCTCCATGCTTCAGCTAGACTCCTCCACCCTCCCCCTCCATGCTTCAGCTAGACTCCTCCACCCTCCCCCTCCATGCTTCAGCTAGACTCCTCCACCCTCCCCCTCCATGCTTCAGCTAGACTCCTCCACCCTCCCCCTCCATGCTTCAGCTAGACTCCTCCACCCTCCCCCTCCATGCTTCAGCTAGACTCCTCCACCCTCCCCCTCCATGCTTCAGCTAGACTCCTCCACCCTCCCCCTCCATGCTTCAGCTAGACTCCTCCACCCTCCCCCTCCATGCTTCAGCTAGACTCCTCCACCCTCCCCCTCCATGCTTCAGCTAGACTCCTCCACCCTCCCCCTCCATGCTTCAGCTAGACTCCTCCACCCTCCCCCTCCATGCTTCAGCTAGACTCCTCCACCCTCCCCCTCCATGCTTCAGCTAGACTCCTCCACCCTCCCCCTCCATGCTTCAGCTAGACTCCTCCACCCTCCCCCTCCATGCTTCAGCTAGACTCCTCCACCCTCCCCCTCCATGCTTCAGCTAGACTCCTCCACCCTCCCCCTCCATGCTTCAGCTAGACTCCTCCACCCTCCCTCTCCATGCTTCAGCTAGACTCCTCCACCCTCCCTCCATGCTTCAGCTAGACTCCTCCACCCTCCCTCCATGCTTCAGCTAGACTCCTCCACGCTCCCTCCATGCTTCAGCTAGACTCCTCCACGCTCCCTCCATGCTTCAGCTAGACTCCTCCACGCTTCAGCTAGACTCCTCCACCCTCCCTCCATGCTTCAGCTAGACTCCTCCACCCTCCCTCCATGCTTCAGCTAGACTCCTCCACCCTCCCTCCATGCTTCAGCTAGACTTCTCCACCCTCCATGCTTCAGCTAGACTCCTCCCCCTCCACCCTCCATGCTTCAGCTAGACTCCTCCACCCTCCATGCTTCAGCTAGACTCCTCCACCCTCCATGCTTCAGCTAGACTCCTCCACCCTCCATGCTTCAGCTAGACTCCTCCCCCTCCACTCCATGCTTCAGCTAGACGACTCCTCCCTCCAATCAATGCTCCAGCTAGACGACTCCTCCCTCCAATCAATGCTCCAGCTAGACGACGACTCCCTCCCTCCATGCTTCAGCTAGACTCCTCCACCCTCCCTCCATGCTTCAGCTAGACTCCTCCACCCTCCCTCCATGCTTCAGCTAGACTCCTCCACCCTCCCTCCATGCTTCAGCTAGACTCCTCCACGCTTCAGCTAGACTTCTCCACCCTCCATGCTTCAGCTAGACTTCTCCACCCTCCATGCCACTGCTAGACTCCTCCCCCTCCACCCTCCATGCTTCAGCTAGACTCCTCCACCTTCCATGCTTCAGCTAGACTCCTCCACCCTCCATGCTTCAGCTAGACGACTCCTCCCTCCAATCAATGCTCCAGCTAGACGACTCCTCCCTCCAATCAATGCTCCAGCTAGACGACTCCTCCCTCCAATCAATGCTCCAGCTAGACGACTCCTCCCTCCAATCAATGCTCCAGCTAGACTCCTCCTCCCTCCAATCAATGCTCCAGCTAGACTCCTCCTCCCTCCAATCAATGCTCCAGCTAGACTCCTCCTCCCTCCAATCAATGCTTCAGCTAGACTCCTCCTCCCTCCAATCAATGCTCCAGCTAGATCTCTCATCCTAACCAAATGAATATATAAACTGCTGCAACCCATGTGACAAGTTACCCCAAACCTGTCTCTGCACCCTCAACTTTTAGACTAAGCTCTTCGGAGCAGGACCCTTTCCCTCTTGTGCTAGACTTGTTTAGTCTGTTGTGTTTTTGTATCTTAGCACAAATCTTTTTACCCTCTATATTTGTACCAGCACTGCGTAATTTTTCAGCGCTATACAAATAAATAACTTTATATAAGAATCAATAAAGCCACCTGCTGGCACGCAACATTTCTCTTTTCACTGTCTAGGGACCACTATTATATAAAAATGGATGACAACATTTGCCAACACTAATCTCCTTTTAAGGTCCGGGAACTGTGCACAGAACTAGGTAACAATGAATGAAACCGCTGACTGACAGACATTGTCTCTCTCCTCTCACTGTCTTGGATCCATGTCAGCTACATTAAGTAATGTAACTTCCTGCATCATTTCTCCTTTCCCTATGTGGGAACCCCCAATTAATGGAGAGAGGTAGAAAGACTTAAAACATGAGAGAAAGAGAATATGCAAGACAGAAGGACAAAGAATAAGCCATGAGGGAGACTTCTACGTAGGGGTCAGAGGGGAGACTTCTACGTAGGGGTCAGAGGGGAGACTTCTACGTAGGGGTCAGAGGGGAGACTTCTACGTAGGGGTCAGAGGGGAGACTTCTACGTAGGGGTCAGAGGGGAGACTTCTACGTAGGGGTCAGAGGGGAGACTTCTACGTAGGGGTCAGAGGGGAGACTTCTACGTAGGGGTCAGAGGGGAGACTTCTACGTAGGGGTCAGAGGGGAGACTTCTACGTAGGGGTCAGAGGGGAGACTTCTACGTAGGGGTCAGAGGGGAGACTTCTACGTAGGGGTCAGAGGGGAGACTTCTACGTAGGGGTCAGAGGGGAGACTTCTACGTAGGGGTCAGAGGGGAGACTTCTACGTAGGGGTCAGAGGGGAGACTTCTACGTAGGGGTCAGAGGGGAGACTTCTACGTAGGGGTCAGAGGGGAGACTTCTACGTAGGGGTCAGAGGGGAGACTTCTACGTAGGGGTCAGAGGGGAGACTTCTACGTAGGGGTCAGAGGGGAGACTTCTACGTAGGGGTCAGAGGGGAGACTTCTACGTAGGGGTCAGAGGGGAGACTTCTACGTAGGGGTCAGAGGGGAGACTTCTACGTAGGGGTCAGAGGGGAGACTTCTACGTAGGGGTCAGAGGGGAGACTTCTACATAGGGGTCAGAGGGGAGACGAGACAAACATCTGTTTCCTGTTTTACCTTTTCCTGATACAGTTTATGCAACCAGTTAGCAGCTTCCTTCTCATCAACAGGAATTTCTTCCAGTGGAAACCGTCTAGGAGAAAGCAGAAAGTGACATTCATGTCAATGCAGGAAGTAGTGTGAGACACACAGCAGGCGCAACAGAGAGGGGTGGGTGGGGCAAAGCATAGAGAGGGGAGGCACAGCACATCTAATTATCTATGTATATCTAATGGTGTATAACTAAATTTTCTCCCATATTACGAGTTTTGTGCTATACCAGGTGCGTAAATAACGCAAATGCTTGCCTGATAAATTCTTTACTTTCCAGGCATGGAGTGCACGGAATCATTCTAATTACTAGTGGGATATTCAATCCTGGCTCGCAGGAGGAGGCAAAGAGCACCCCAGCAAAGCTGTTAGGTATCACTTCCACTACCTATAACCCCCAGTCATTTGGCCGAAGGGAACGGAAAAAGAAGATAACACAAGGGTATAGAGGTGCCTGAAGTTTGTACAAAAAAACCTGGGCGGGTCGTGGACTCTCCATGCCTGGAAAGAAAAGAATTTATCAGGTAAGCATAAATTTTGTTATCTTTCCTATAGCATGGAGAGTCCACAAAATCATTCTAAATTACTAGTGGGAACCAATACCCAAGCTAGAGGACACAGAATGAAAGTGAGGGAGAACAAGACAGGCGGACCTAAACGGAAGGCACCACCGCTAGAAGAACATTTATCCCAAAGGAAGCCTCAGCCGAGGAAAAAAGTATCAAATTTGTAGAATTTGGAAAAAATATGCGAAGGAGTTGCTCCACAGACGCTCCATACTTAGAAGCCCAAGACGGGGAAAAAGCCCTAGTGGAATGAGCCGAAATTCTCTCAGGAGGCTGATGTCCAGCTGTCTGCTATGCTAATCAGATAATGCTTCTCAACCAGAGAAAAAGAGCAGTAGAAGTGGCCTTCTGGCCCTTACGCTTAGCAGTAAAAAACAACGAAAGGGGCAGAAGACTGCCGAAAATCCTTTAGGTGCTTGCAAATAAAATTTGGCACACAACACATACAGGTTGTGTAACAGACGTTCCTTCTGAGAAGAAGAATTCAGAAAAAACAATCTCTTGATTGATGTAGCGAACCGATACCACCTTGGGAAGAAATCCCAAAATAGCACAAAAGTCCACCTTAACTGATGAAAAATAAGGCAAGGGGAAATACACTGCAGAGCTGAAAGCTCGGAAACATTGCGAACAAATGAAATAGCCAGTAGAAAACCAAACTTCCACGAAAAAGGAAATTTATGCCTCATTTCTTTTTCTATACGATGAGTCCACGGATTTCATCCTTACTTGTGGGATATTCACCTCCTGGTCAGCAGGAGGCAGCAAAGAGCACCACAGCAGAGCTGTATATATATAGCTCCTCCCTTCCCTCCCACTCTAGTCATTCGACCGAAGTTAGGAAGAGAAAGGAAAAGCCAAGGTGCAGAGGTGTCTGAAGTTTTATCAAAAATGTAATAACCTGTCTTACTAGAACAGGGTGGGCTGTGGACTCATCGTATCGAAAAAGAAATAAATTTATCAAGTAAGCATAAATTTAATTTTCTTTTTCAAGATACGATGAGTCCACGGATTTCCTTACTTGTGGGATACAATACCAAAGCTATAGTACACGGATGAAATGGGAGGGACAAGACAGGGAACCTAAACGGAAGACACCACTGCTTGAAAACCTCTCTCCCAAAAACAGCCTCAGACAAAGCAAAGGTAAGAAATGTGAAAAATTAGAAGAAGTGTGAAGAGAAAATCAAGTTGCAGCCTTGCAAATCTGTGCAACAGAAGCAACATTTTTCAATACCCATGAGGAAGTAACAGCCCTAGTGGAAGAGCCGTAATACATTCAGGAGGCTGCTGTCCAGCAGTCTCATATACAAACCTGATACCCTTCAGCAAAAAAAAGAGGTAGCCGCAGCTTTCTGACCCCTACATTCCCCTGAAAAATGAGAAACAAAGAAGATGATTGACATAAATCCTTAGTCGCTTGTAAGTAGACTAAAAAGTACGGCATACATCTAAATTGTGTAGCAGACGTTCCTTCTGAAAAGAAGGAATAGGACACAAAGAAGGAACAACAATCCCCTGATTAATGTTCTTGTCTGAAACAACGTTAGGAAGAAAACCAGTTCAGAACGAAAAACCACCTTATCCGATGAATAATAAGGTAAAGAGAATTACAATGTAATGCTGAAAGCTCAGACAATCTTCTAGCAGAAGAAATGGCAACAAGAAACAAAACTTTCCAAGATAAACTGAATATCTATGGAACGCATAGGTTCAAATGAAACCCCTCGAAGAACTATAAGAACAAAACTCAAATCCAAGGAGGAGCAATCTGATTAAACATAGGCCTGATTCTAGTCAAAGTCTGACAAAAAAATGAACATCTGGTACATCCGCCAGACACATGTGCAACAAAAAGATAAGGCAGAAATCTGCCCCTTTAGGGAACTCGCTGAGAGACCCCTCTCCAATCCTACTTGGAGAAAAGACAAAATCTTGGGAATCTTAACTCCACAAGTATCCTATGGATTCACACCAATAAAGATATATTCGCCATAACTTATGGCAAATCGTTCCAGATACAGGCTTACGTGCCTGAATTAAGGTATCCATGACCGAATCAAAGAACCCCCGCTTGGAAAAGATTAAGCGTTCCAACCCCAAGCAGTCAGTTGCAGAGAAACCAGCTTCGGGAGAAGAAAGGGTTTCTGAATGAAAAGGTTTGTCCTCAATGGAAGCTTCCAAGGTGGCATGGATGACATGTCCACCATATCGGCATACCAAATCCTGCAAGGCCACGCAGGAGCGATGATGATTACTGATGCCCTTTCCCATTTGATTTGAACAATACCCGGAAAAAAAGCGCAAACGGGGAAAATAGATATACTAGGCTGAATGACCAAGGAACTGCCAATGTATCTCAGCTCAGACTGGGCCCAGGACCTGGACCCGTATACCAGAAACCTAACATTCTAACAAGAGGCCATGAGATCCAATCCAGCCAACCCCATTTGAAAAAACATAATTTATGTAAGAACTTACCTGATAAATTCATTTCTTTCATATTAGCAAGAGTCCATGAGCTAGTGACGTATGGGATATACATTCCTACCAGGAGGGGCAAAGTTTCCCAAACCTCAAAATGCCTATAAATACACCCCTCACCACACCCACAATTCAGTTTAACGAATAGCCAAGAAGTGGGGTGATAAAAAAGTGCGAAAGCATATAAAATAAGGAATTGGAATAATTGTGCTTTATACAAAATCATAACCACCACAAAAAAAGGGCGGGCCTCATGGACTCTTGCTAATATGAAAGAAATGAATTTATCAGGTAAGTTCTTACATAAATTATGTTTTCTTTCATGTAATTAGCAAGAGTCCATGAGCTAGTGACGTATGGGATAATGATTACCCAAGATGTGGATCTTTCCACACAAGAGTCACTAGAGAGGGGGGGATAAAATAAAGACAGCCAATTCCTGCTGAAAATAATCCACACCCAAAATAAAGTTTAACGAAAAACATAAGCAGAAGATTCAAACTGAAACCGCTGCCTGAAGTACTTTTCTACCAAAAACTGCTTCAGAAGAAGAAAATACATCAAAATGGTAGAATTTAGTAAAAGTATGCAAAGAGGACCAAGTTGCTGCTTTGCAAATCTGATCAACTGAAGCTTCATTCCTAAACGCCCAGGAAGTAGAAACTGACCTAGTAGAATGAGCTGTAATTCTCTGAGGCGGAGTTTTACCCGACTCAACATAGGCAAGATGAATTAAAGATTTCAACCAAGATGCCAAAGAAATGGCAGAAGCTTTCTGGCCTTTTCTAGAACCGGAAAAGATAAATAGACTAGAAGTCTTTCTGAAAGATTTAGTAGCTTCAACATAATATTTCAAAGCTCTAACAACATCCAAAGAATGCAACGATTGCTCCTTAGAATTCTTAGGATTAGGACATAATGAAGGAACCACAATTTCTCTACTAATGTTGTTGGAATTCACAACTTAGGTAAAAATTCAAAAGAAGTTCGCAACACCGCCTTATCCTGATGAAAAATCAGAAAAGGAGACTCACAAGAAAGAGCAGATAATTCAGAAACTCTTCTGGCAGAAGAGATGGCCAAAAGGAACAAAACTTTCTAAGAAAGTAATTTAATGTCCAATGAATGCATAGGTTCAAACGGAGAAGCTTGAAGAGCCCCCAGAACCAAATTCAAACTCCAAGGAGGAGAAATTGACTTAATGACAGGTTTTATACGAACCAAAGCTTGTACAAAACAATGAATATCAGGAAGAATAGCAATCTTTCTGTGAAAAAGAACAGAAAGAGCAGAGATTTGTCCTTTCAAGGAACTTGCGGACAAACCTTTATCTAAACCATCCTGAAGAAACTGTAAAATTCTCGGAATTCTAAAAGAATGCCAAGAAAAATGATGAGAAATACACCAAGAAATACAAGTCTTCCAGACTCTATAATATATCTCTCTAGATACAGATTTACGAGCCTGTAACATAGTATTAATCACAGCGTCAGAGAAACCTCTTTGACGAAGAATCAAGCGTTCAATCTCCATACCTTTAAATTTAAGGATTTCAGATCCTGATGGAAAAAAGGACCTTGTGACAGAAGGTCTGGTCTTAACGGAAGAGTCCACGGTTGGCAAGAGGCCATCCGGACAAGATCCGCATACCAAAACCTGTGAGGCCATGCCGGAGCTACCAGCAGAACAAACTAGCATTCCTTCAGAATCTTGGAGATTACTCTTGGAAGAAGAACTAGAGGCGGAAAGATATAGGCAGGATGATACTTCCAAGGAAGTGATAATGCATCCACTGCCTCCGCCTGAGGATCCCGGGATCTGGACAGATACCTGGGAAGTTTCTTGTTTAGATGGGACGCCATCAAATCTATTTCTGGAAGTTCCCACATTTGAACGATCTGAAGAAATACCTCTGGGTGAAAAGACCATTCGCCCGGATGCAACGTTTGGCGACTGAGATAATCCGCTTCCCAATTGTCTACACCTGGGATATGAACCGCAGAGATTAGACAGGAGCTGGATTCCGCCCAAACCAAAATTCGAGATACTTCTTTCATAGCCAGAGGACTGTGAGTTCCTCCTTGATGATTGATGTATGCCACAGTTGTGACATTGTCTGTCTGAAAACAAATGAACGATTCTCTCTTCAGCAGAGGCCAAAACTGAAGAGCTCTGAAAATTGCACGGAGTTCCAAAATATTGATCGGTAATCTCACCTCCTGAGATTCCCAAACTCCTTGTGCCGTCAGAGATCCCCACACAGCTCCCCAACCTGTGAGACTTGCATCTGTTGAAATTACAGTCCAGGTCGGAAGCACAAAAGAAGCCCCCTGAATTAAACGATGGTGATCTGTCCACCACGTTAGAGAGTGTCGAACAATCGGTTTTAAAGATATTAATTGAGATATCTTTGTGTAATCCTTGCACCATTGATTCAGCATACAAAGCTGAAGAGGTCGCATGTGAAAACGAGCATAGGGGATCGCGTCCGATGCAGCAGTCATAAGACCTAGAATTTCCATGCATAAGGCTACCGAAGGGAATGATTGTGACTGAAGGTTTCGACAAGCTGCCATCAGTTTTAGACGCCTCTCGTCTGTTAAAGACAGAGTCATGGACACTGAATCTATTTGGAAACCCAGAAAGGTTACCCTTGTCTGAGGAATCAATGAACTTTTTGGCAAATTGATCCTCCAACCATGATCTTGAAGAAACAACACAAGTCGATTCGTATAAAATTCTGCTAAATGTAAAGACTGAGCAAGTACCAAGATATCGTCCAAATAAGGAAATACCACAATACCCTGTTCTCTGATTACAGACAGAAGGGCACCGAGAACCTTTGTAAAAATTCTTGGAGCTGTAGCAAGGCCAAACGGCAGAGCCACAAACTGGTAATGCTTGTCCAGAAAAGAGAATCTCAGGAACCGATAATGATCCGGATGAATCGGAATATGCAGATATGCATCCTGTAAATCTATTGTGGACATATAATTCCCTTGCTGAACAAAAGGCAAGATAGTCCTTACAGTTACCATCTTGAACGTTGGTATCCTTACATAACGATTCAATATTTTTAGATCCAGAACTGGTCTGAAGGAATTCTCCTTCTTTGGTACAATGAAGAGATTTGAATAAAACCCCATCCCCTGTTCCTGAACTGGAACTGGCATAATTACTACTCCAGTCAACTCTAGATCTGAAACACAATTCAGAAATGCTTGAGCTTTTACTGGATTTACTGGGACACGGGAAAGAAAAAATCTCTTTGCAGGAGGTCTCATCTTGAAACCAATTCTGTACCCTTCTGAAACAATGTTCTGAATCCAAAGATTGTGAACAGAATTGATCCAAATTTCTTTGAAAAAACGTAACCTGCCCCCTACCAGCTGAGCTGGAATGAGGGCCGCACCTTCATGTGGACTTAGAAGCAGGCTTTGCCTTCCTGGCTGGCTTGGATTTATTCCAGACTGGAGATGGTTTCCAAACTGAAACTGCTCCTGAGGATGAAGGATCAGGTTTTTGTTCTTTGTTGAAACGAAAGGAACGAAAACGATTATTAGCTCTGTTTTTACCCTTAGATTTTTTATCCTGTGGTAAAAAAGTTCCTTTCCCACCAGTAACAGTTGAAATAATAGAATCCAACTGAGAACCAAATAATTTGTTACCCTGGAAAGAAATGGAAAGTAGAGTTGATTTAGAAGCCATATCAGCATTCCAAGTCTTAAGCCATAAAGCTCTTCTAGCTAAAATAGCTAGAGACATAAACCTGACATCAACTCTGATAATATCAAAGATGGCATCACAGATAAAATTATTAGCATGCTGAAGAAGAATAATAATATCATGAGAATCATGATGTGTTACTTGTTGCGCTAAAGTTTCCAACCAAAAAGTTGAAGCTGCAGCAACATCAGCCAAAGATATAGCAGGTCTAAGAAGATTACCTGAACACAGATAAGCTTTTCTTAGAAAGGATTCAATTTTCCTATCTAAAGGATCCTTAAACGAAGTACCATCTGACGTAGGAATAGTAGTACGTTTAGCAAGGGTAGAAATAGCCCCATCAACTTTAGGGATTTTGTCCCAAAATTCTAATCTGTCAGACGGCACAGGATATAATTGCTTAAAACGTTTAGAAGGAGTAAATGAATTACCCAATTTATCCCATTCTTTGGAAATTACTGCAGAAATAGCATTAGGAACAGGAAAAACTTCTGGAATAACCACAGGAGATTTAAATACCTTATCCAAACGTTTAGAATTAGTATCAAGAGGACCAGAATCCTCTATTTCTAAAGCAATTAGAACTTCTTTAAGTAAAGAACGAATAAATTCCATTTTAAATAAATATGAAGATTTATCAGCATCAACCTCTGAGACAGAATCCTCTGAACCAGAAGAGTCATCAGAATCAGAATGATGATGTTCATTTAAAAATTCATCTGTAGGGACAGAAGTTTTAAAAGATTTTTTACGTTTACTAGAAGGAGAAATAACAGACATAGCCTTCTTTATGGATTCTGAAACAAAATCTCTTATATTATCAGGAACATTCTGCACCTTAGATGTTGAGGGAACTGCAACAGGCAATGGTACTTTACTAAAGGAAATATTATCTGCATTAACAAGTTTGTCATGACAATCAATACAAACAACAGCTGGAGGAATAGCTACCAAAAGTTTACAGCAGATACACTTAGCTTTGGTAGATCCAGCACTAGACAGCGATTTTCCTGTAGTATCTTCTGACTCAGATGCAACGTGAGACATCTTGCAATATGTAAGAGAAAAAACAACAACATATAAAGCAAAATTGATCAAATTCCTTAAATGACAGTTTCAGGAATGGGAAAAAATGCCAAAGAACAAGCTTCTAGCAACCAGAAGCAATGAAAAATGAGACTTAAATAATGTGGAGACAAAAAGCGACGCCCATATTTTTTAGCGCCAAATAAGACGCCCACATTATTGGCGCCTAAATGCTTTTTGGCGCCAAAAAATGACGCCACATCCGGAACGCCGACATTTTTGGCGCAAAATAACGTCAAAAAATGACGCAACTTCCGGCGACACGTATGACGCCGGAAACGGAAAATAATTTTTGCGCCAAAAAAGTCCGCGCCAAGAATGACGCAATAAAATGAAGCATTTTCAGCCCCCGCGAGCCTAACAGCCCACAGGGAAAAAAAGAGTCAAATTTTTGAAGGTAAGAAAAAATGAATAAATCAAATGCATTATCCCAAATATGAAACTGACTGTCTGAAAAATAAGGAAAGTTGAACATTCTGAGTCAAGGCAAATAAATGTTTGAATACATATATTTAGAACTTTATAAACAAAGTGCCCAACCATAGCTTAGAGTGTCACAGAAAATAAGATTTACTTAACCCAGGACACTCATCTACATGTTTGTAGAAAGCCAAACCAGTACTGAAACGAGAATCAGCAGAGGTAATGGTATATATAAGAGTATATCGTCGATCTGAAAAGGGAGGTAAGAGATGAATCTCTACGACCGATAACAGAGAACCTATGAAATAGACCCCGTAGAAGGAGATCACTGCATTCAAATAGGCAATACTCTCCTCACATCCCTCTGACATTCACTGCACGCTGAGAGGAAAACCGGGCTCCAACTTGCTGCGGAGCGCATATCAACGTAGAATCTAGCACAAACTTACTTCACCACCTCCATCGGAGGCAAAGTTTGTAAAACTGAATTGTGGGTGTGGTGAGGGGTGTATTTATAGGCATTTTGAGGTTTGGGAAACTTTGCCCCTCCTGGTAGGAATGTATATCCCATACGTCACTAGCTCATGGACTCTTGCTAATTACATGAAAGAAATCAGATTGGAGAATACTCCCGGATGGAGTTCTCCACTCTCAGAGAAGAAAAACATAATTTATGTAAGAACTTACCTGATAAATTCATTTCTTTCATATTAGCAAGAGTCCATGAGCTAGTGACGTATGGGATATACATTCCTACCAGGAGGGGCAAAGTTTCGCAAACCTCAAAATGCCTATAAATACACCCCTCACCACACCCACAATTCAGTTTAACGAATAGCCAAGAAGTAGGGTGATAAGAAAAGAGCGAAAGCATCAAAAATAAGGAATTGGAATAGTTGTGCTTTATACAAAAAAATCATAACCACCACAAAAACATAATTTATGTAAGAACTTACCTGATAAATTCATTTCTTTCATATTAGCAAGAGTCCATGAGCTAGTGACGTATGGGATATACATTCCTACCAGGAGGGGCAAAGTTTCCCAAACCTTAAAATGCCTATAAATACACCCCTCACCACACCCACAATTCAGTTTAACGAATAGCCAAGAAGTGGGGTGATAAGAAAAAAGTGCGAAAGCATATAAAATAAGGAATTGGAATAATTGTGCTTTATACAAAAAAATCATAACCACCACAAAAAAGGGCGGGCCTCATGGACTCTTGCTAATATGAAAGAAATGAATTTATCAGGTAAGTTCTTACATAAATTATGTTTTCTTTCATGTAATTAGCAAGAGTCCATGAGCTAGTGACGTATGTGATAATGACTACCCAAGATGTGGATCTTTCCACACAAGAGTCACTAGAGAGGGAGGGATAAAATAAAGACAGCCAATTCCTGCTGAAAATAATCCACACCCAAAATAAAGTTTAATGAAAAACATAAGCAGAAGATTCAAACTGAAACCGCTGCCTGAAGTACTTTTCTACCAAAAACTGCTTCAGAAGAAGAAAATACAACAAAATGGTAGAATTTGGTAAAAGTATGCAAAGAGGACCAAGTTGCCGCTTTGCAAATCTGATCAACCGAAGCTTCATTCCTAAACGCCCAGGAAGTAGAAACTGACCTAGTAGAATGAGCTGTAATCCTATGAGGCGGAGTCTTACCCGACTCAACATAGGCAAGATGAATTAAAGATTTCAACCAAGATGCCAAAGAAATGGCAGAAGTTTTCTGGCCTTTCTAAAACCGGAAAAGATAACAAATAAACTAGAAGTCTTTCGGAAAGACTTAGTAGCTTCAACATAATATTTCAAAGCTCTAATAACATCCAAAGAATGCAACGATTTCTCCTTAGAATTCTTAGGATTAGGACATAATGAAGGAACCACAATGTCTCTACTAATGTTGTTGGATTTCACAACTTAGGTAAAAATTCAAAAGAAGTTCGCAACACCGCCTTATCCTGATGAAAAATCAGAAAAGGAGACTCACAAGAAAGAGCAGATAATTCAGAAACTCTTCTGGCAGAAGAGATGGCCAAAAGGAACAAAACTTTCCAAGAAAGTAATTTAATATCCAATGAATGCATAGGTTCAAATGGAGGAGCTTGAAGAGCCCCCAGAACCAAATTCAAACTCCAAGGAGGAGAAATTGACTTAATGACAGGCTTTATACGAACCAAAGCTTGTACAAAACAATGAATATCAGGAAGAATAGCAATCTTTCTGTGAAAAAGAACAGAAAGAGCAGAGATTTGACCTTTCAAGGAACTTGCGGACAAACCCTTACCTAAACCATCCTGAAGAAACTGTAAAATTCTCGGTATTCTAAAAGAATGCCAAGAAAAAATGATGAAAAAGACACCAAGAAATACAAGTCTTCCAGACTCTATAATATATCTCTCTGGATACAGATTTACGAGCCTGTAACATAGTATTAATCACAGAGTCAGAGAAACCTCTTTGACCAAGAATCAAGCGTTCAATCTCCATACCTTTAAATGTAAGGATTTCAGATCCTGATGGAAAAAAGGACCTTGAGACAAAAGGTCTGGTCTTAACGGAAGAGTCCACGGTTGGCAAGAGGCCATCCGGACAAGATCCGCATACCAAAACCTGTGAGGCCATGCCGGAGCTACCAGCAGAACAAACGAGCATTCCTTCAGAATCTTGGAGATTACTCTTGGAAGAAGAACTAGAGGCGGAAAGATATAGGCAGGATGATACTTCCAAGGAAGAGATAATGCATCCACTGCCTCCGCCTGAGGATCCCGGGATCTGGACAGATACCTGGGAAGTTTCTTGTTTAGATGAGAAGCCATCAGATCTATTTCTGGAAGTTCCCACATATGAACAATCTGAAGAAATACCTCTGGGTGAAGAGACCATTCGCCCGGATGCAACGTTTGGCGACTGAGATAATCCGCTTTCCAATTGTCCATACCTGGGATATGAACCGCAGAGATTAGACAGGAGCTGGATTCCGCCCAAACCAAAATTCGAGATACTTCTTTCATAGCCAGAGGACTGTGAGTCCCTCCTTGATGATTGATGTATGCCACAGTTGTGACATTGTCTATCTGAAAACAAATTAACAACTCTCTCATCAGAAGAGGCCAAGACTGAAGAGCTCTAAAAATTGCACGGAGTTCCAAAATATTGATCGGAAATCTCACCTCCTGAGATTCCCAAACCCCTTGTGCCGTCAGATACCCCCACACAGCTCCCCAACCTGTAAGACTTGCATCTGTTGAGATTATAGTCCAGGTCGGAAGAACAAAGAAGCCCCCTGAACTAAACGATGGTGATCTGTCCACCATGTCAGAGAGTGTCGAAAAATCGGTTTAAAGATATTAATTGAGATATCTTTGAGTAATCCCTGCACCATTGGTTCAGCATACAGAGCTGAAGAGGACGCATGTGAAAACGAGCAAAGGAGATCGCATCTGATGCGGCAGTCCTATCAATGTTAAACTTCTCCTGTCTGACAAGGACAGAGTCATAGACACTGAATTTATCTAGAAACCTAAAAAGGTTACCCTTGTCTGAGGAATCAATGAACTGATTGGTAAATTGATCCTCCAACCATGAACTTGAAGAAACAACACAAGTCGATTCGTATGAGATTCTTCGAAAATGAGAAGACTGAGCAAGTACCAAGATATCGTCCAAATAAGGAAATACCAAAACCCTATTCTCTGATTACAGAAAGAAGGGCACCGAGAACCTTTGAAAAAAATTCTTGGAACTGAGGCTAGGCCAAACGGTAGAGCCACAAAACTGGTAATGCTTGTCTAAAAAGAGAATCTCAGACACTAAAAGTGATCTGGATGAATCGGAATATGCAGATACACATCCTGTAAATCTATTGTAGACATATAATGCCCTTACTAAACAAAAGGCAGGAAAGTCCTACAGTAACCATCTTGAATGTTGGTATCCTAACATAACGATTCAATAATGATAGATCCGGAACTGGTCTGAAGGAATTGACCTTCTTTGGTACAATGAAGAGATAAAATAAAACCCCAGCCCCTGTTCCAGAACTGGAACTGGCATAAATACTCCAGCCAACTCTAGATCTGAAACACATTTCAGAAATGCTGAGCCTTTGCTGTGTTAACTGGGACACGGGAAAGAAAAGAATCTCTTAGCAGGAGGCCTTAACTTGAAGCCAATTCTGTACCTTTCTGAAACAATGTTTCTGAAACCAGAAATTAAGAACGGAATTGATCCAAATTTCTTTGAAGAAAACGTAATCTGCCCCATACCAGCTGAGCTGGAATAAGGGCCGCACCTTCATAGGTACTTAGGAGCTGGCTATAGGTTTCTATAAGGCTTGGATATATTCCAAACTGGAAATAGTTTCCAAACTGATACCGCTCCTGAGGATGAAGGATCAGGCTTTTGTTCCTTGTTGTGAGGAAAGGAACGAAAATGATTATTTACCCTGGAAAGAAAGGGAAAGCAAAGTTGACTTAGAAGACATGTCAGCATTACAAGTTTAATCCATAAAGCTTTTCTAGCTAAAATAGCTAGAGACATATACCTGACATCAACTCTAATGATATCAAAAGATGGTATCACCAATAAAATTATTAGCATGTTATAGAATAATAATAATGCTATAAAATTATGATCTGTTACTTGTTGCGCTAAAGCTTCTAACCAAAAAGTTGAAGCTGCAGCAACATCCGCTAAAAATATAGCAGGTCTAAGAAGATTACCTGAACATAAGGAAGCTTTTCTTAGAAAGGATTCAATTTTCCTATCTAAAGGATCCTTAAATTAAGTACTATCTGCCGTAGGAATAGTAGTACATTAGCAGGAGTAGAGACAGCCCCATAACCTTAAGGATTTTTGTCCCAAAAAACTCTAATCTGTCAGATGGCACAGGATATAATTTGCTTAAACGTCTAGAAGGAGTAAATAAATTACCCAAATTATTCCATTCCCTGGAAATTACTTCAGAAATAGCATCAGGGAGATAAAACACTTCTGGAATAACTACAGGAGATTTAAAAAACAGAATTTATGTTTACCTGATAAATTACTTTCTCCAACGGTGTGTCCGGTCCACGGCGTCATCCTTACTTGTGGGATATTCTCTTCCCCAACAGGAAATGGCAAAGAGCCCAGCAAAGCTGGTCACATGATCCCTCCTAGGCTCCGCCTACCCCAGTCATTCGACCGACGTAAAGGAGGAATATTTGCATAGGAGAAACCATATGATACCGTGGTGACTGTAGTTAAAGAAAATAAATTATCAGACCTGATTAAAAAACCAGGGCGGGACGTGGACCGGACACACCGTTGGAGAAAGTAATTTATCAGGTAAACATAAATTCTGTTTTATCCAACATAGGTGTGTCCGGTCCACGGCGTCATCCTTACTTGTGGGAACCAATACCAAAGCTTTAGGACACGGATGAAGGGAGGGAGCAAATCAGGTCACCTAAATGGAAGGCACCACGGCTTGTAAAACCTTTCTCCCAAAAATAGCCTCAGAAGAAGCAAAAGTATCAAACTTGTAAAATTTGGTAAAAGTGTGCAGTGAAGACCAAGTCGCTGCCCTACATATCTGATCAACAGAAGCCTCGTTCTTGAAGGCCCATGTGGAAGCCACGGCCCTAGTGGAATGAGCTGTGATTCTTTCAGGAGGCTGCCGTCCGGCAGTCTCATAAGCCAATCTGATGATGCTTTTAATCCAAAAAGAGAGAGAGGTAGAAGTTGCTTTTTGACCTCTCCTTTTACCAGAATAAACAACAAACAAGGAAGATGTTTGTCTAAAATCCTTTGTAGCATCTAAATAGAATTTTAGAGCGCGAACAACATCCAAATTGTGCAACAAACGTTCCTTCTTTGAAACTGGATTCGGACACAAAGAAGGCACGACTATCTCCTGGTTAATGTTTTTGTTAGAAACAACTTTCGGAAGAAAACCAGGTTTAGTACGTAAAACCACCTTATCTGCATGGAAAACCAGATAAGGAGGAGAACACTGCAGAGCAGATAATTCTGAAACTCTTCTAGCAGAAGAAATTGCAACCAAAAACAAAACTTTCCAAGATAATAACTTAATATCAACGGAATGCAAGGGTTCAAACGGAACCCCCTGAAGAACTGAAAGAACTAAGTTGAGACTCCAAGGAGGAGTCAAAGGTTTGTAAACAGGCTTGATTCTAACCAGAGCCTGAACAAAGGCTTGAACATCTGGCACAGCTGCCAGCTTTTTGTGAAGTAACACAGACAAGGCAGAAATCTGTCCCTTCAAGGAACTTGACGATAATCCTTTCTCCAATCCTTCTTGAAGAAAGGATAGAATCTTAGGAATCTTTACCTTGTTCCAAGGGAATCCTTTAGATTCACACCAACAGATATATTTTTTCCATATTTTGTGGTAAATTTTTCTAGTTACAGGCTTTCTGGCCTGAACAAGAGTATCAATAACAGAATCTGAGAACCCTCGTTTTGATAAGATCAAGCGTTCAATCTCCAAGCAGTCAGCTGGAGTGAGACCAGATTCGGATGTTCGAACGGACCTTGAACAAGAAGGTCTCGTCTCAAAGGTAGCTTCCATGGTGGAGCCGATGACATATTCACCAGATCTGCATACCAAGTCCTGCGTGGCCACGCAGGAGCTATCAAGATCACCGACGCCCTCTCCTGATTGATCCTGGCTACCAGCCTGGGGATGAGAGGAAACGGCGGGAATACATAAGCTAGTTTGAAGGTCCAAGGTGCTACTAGTGCATCTACTAGAGTCGCCTTGGGATCCCTGGATCTGGACCCGTAGCAAGGAACCTTGAAGTTCTGACGAGAGGCCATCAGATCCATGTCTGGAATGCCCCACAATTGAGTAATTTGGGCAAAGATTTCCGGATGGAGTTCCCACTCCCCCGGATGTAATGTCTGACGACTCAGAAAATCCGCTTCCCAATTTTCCACTCCTGGAATGTGGATTGCAGACAGGTGGCAGGAGTGAGTCTCCGCCCATTGAATGATTTTGGTCACTTCTTCCATCGCCAGGGAACTCCTTGTTCCCCCCTGATGGTTGATGTACGCAACAGTCGTCATGTTGTCTGATTGAAACCGTATGAACTTGGCCTTTGCTAGCTGAGGCCAAGCCTTGAGAGCATTGAATATCGCTCTCAGTTCCAGAATATTTATCGGTAGAAGAGATTCTTCCCGAGACCAAAGACCCTGAGCTTTCAGGGGTCCCCAGACCGCGCCCCAGCCCATCAGACTGGCGTCGGTCGTGACAATGACCCACTCTGGTCTGCGGAAGGTCATCCCTTGTGACAGGTTGTCCAGGGACAGCCACCAACGGAGTGAGTCTCTGGTCCTCTGATTTACTTGAATCGTCGGAGACAAGTCTGTATAGTCCCCATTCCACTGACTGAGCATGCACAGTTGTAATGGTCTTAGATGAATGCGCGCAAAAGGAACTATGTCCATTGCCGCTACCATCAAACCTATTACTTCCATGCACTGCGCTATGGAAGGAAGAGGAACGGAATGAAGTGTTTGACAAGAGTTTAGAAGTTTTGTTTTTCTGGCCTCTGTCAGAAAAATCCTCATTTCTAAGGAGTCTATTATTGTTCCCAAGAAGGGAACCCTTGTTGACGGAGATAGAGAACTCTTTTCTACGTTCACTTTCCATCCGTGAGATCTGAGAAAGGCCAGGACTATGTCCGTGTGAGCCTTTGCTTGAGGAAGGGACGACGCTTGAATCAGAATGTCGTCCAAGTAAGGTACTACTGCAATGCCCCTTGGTCTTAGTACCGCTAGAAGGGACCCTAGTACCTTTGTGAAAATCCTTGGAGCAGTGGCTAATCCGAAAGGAAGTGCCACGAACTGGTAATGCTTGTCCAGGAATGCGAACCTTAGGAACCGATGATGTTCCTTGTGGATAGGAATATGTAGATACGCATCCTTTAAATCCACCGTGGTCATGAATTGACCTTCCTGGATGGAAGGAAGAATTGTTTGAATAGTTTCCATTTTGAACGATGGAACCTTGAGAAACTTGTTTAGGATCTTGAGATCCAAGATTGGTCTGAACGTTCCCTCTTTTTTGGGAACTACGAACAGATTGGAGTAGAACCCCATCCCTTGTTCTCCTAATGGAACAGGATGAATCACTCCCATTTTTAACAGGTCTTCTACACAATGTAAGAATGCCTGTCTCTTCATGTGGTCTGAAGACAATTGAGACCTGTGGAACCTCCCCCTTGGGGGAAGCCCCTTGAATTCCAGAAGATAACCTTGGGAGACTATTTCTAGTGCCCAAGGATCCAGAACATCTCTTGCCCAAGCCTGAGCGAAGAGAGAGAGTCTGCCCCCCACCAGATCCGGTCCCGGATCGGGGGCCAACATTTCATGCTGTCTTGGTAGCAGTGGCAGGTTTCTTGGCCTGCTTTCCCTTGTTCCAGCCTTGCATTGGTCTCCAGGCTGGCTTGGCTTGAGAAGTATTACCCTCTTGCTTAGAGGACGTAGCACTTGGGGCTGGTCCGTTTCTACGAAAGGGACGAAAATTAGGTTTATTTTTGGCCTTGAAAGACCTATCCTGAGGAAGGGCGTGGCCCTTACCCCCAGTGATATCAGAGATAATCTCTTTCAAGTCAGGGCCAAACAGCGTTTTCCCCTTGAAAGGAATGTTAAGCAATTTGTTCTTGGAAGACGCATCCGCTGACCAAGATTTCAACCAAAGCGCTCTGCGCGCCACAATAGCAAACCCAGAATTTTTCGCCGCTAACCTAGCCAATTGCAAAGTGGCGTCTAGGGTGAAAGAATTAGCCAATTTGAGAGCACGGATTCTGTCCATAATCTCCTCATAAGGAGGAGAATCACTATCGATCGCCTTTTCTAGCTCATCGAACCAGAAACACGCGGCTGTAGTGACAGGGACAATGCATGAAATTGGTTGTAGAAGGTAACCTTGCTGAACAAACATCTTTTTAAGCAAACCTTCTAATTTTTTATCCATAGGATCTTTGAAAGCACAACTATCTTCTATGGGTATAGTGGTGCGTTTGTTTAAAGTAGAAACCGCTCCCTCGACCTTGGGGACTGTCTGCCATAAGTCCTTTCTGGGGTCGACCATGGGAAACAATTTTTTAAATATGGGGGGAGGGACGAAAGGTATACCGGGCCTTTCCCATTCTTTATTTACAATGTCCGCCACCCGCTTGGGTATAGGAAAAGCTTCTGGGGGCCCCGGGACCTCTAGGAACTTGTCCATTTTACATAGTTTCTCTGGGATGATCAAATTCTCACAATCATCCAGAGTGGATAACACCTCCTTAAGCAGAGCGCGGAGATGTTCCAACTTAAATTTAAATGTAATCACATCGGGTTCAGCTTGTTGAGAAATTTTCCCTGAATCTGAAATTTCTCCCTCAGACAAAACCTCCCTGGCCCCCTCAGACTGGTGTAGGGGCATATCAGAACCATTATCATCAGCGTCCTCATGCTCTTCAGTATCTAAAACAGAGCAGTCGCGCTTACGCTGATAAGTGGGCATTTTGGCTAAAATGTTTTTGATAGAATTATCCATTACAGCCGTTAATTGTTGCATAGTAAGGAGTATTGGCGCGCTAGATGTACTAGGGGCCTCCTGAGTGGGCAAGACTGGTGTAGACGAAGGAGGGAATGATGCAGTACCATGCTTACTCCCCTCACTTGAGGAATCATCTTGGGCATCATTTTCAGTGTCACATAAATCACATCTATTTAAATGAGAAGGAACCTTGGCTTCCCCACATTCAGAACACAGTCTATCTGGTAGTTCAGACATGTTAAACAGGCATAAACTTGATAACAAAGTACAAAAAACGTTTTAAAATAAAACCGTTACTGTCACTTTAAATTTTAAACTGAACACACTTTATTACTGCAATTGCGAAAAAGTATGAAGGAATTGTTCAAAATTCACCAAAATTTCACCACAGTGTCTTAAAGCCTTAAAAGTATTGCACACCAAATTTGGAAGCTTTAACCCTTAAAATAACGGAACCGGAGCCGTTTTTATCTTTAACCCCTTTACAGTCCCTGGTATCTGCTTTGCTGAGACCCAACCAAGCCCAAAGGGGAATACGATACCAAATGACGCCTTCAGAAAGTCTTTTTTATGTATCAGAGCTCCTCACACATGCGACTGCATGTCATGCTTCTCAAAAACAAGTGCGCAATACCGGCGCGAAAATGAGGCTCTGCCTATGATTAGGGAAAGCCCCTAGAGAATAAGGTGTCTAAAACAGTGCCTGCCGATATTATTTTACAAAAATACCCAGATTAAATGATTCCTCAAGGCTAAATATGTTTATATATGAATCGATTTAGCCCAGAAAATGTCTACAGTCTTAACAAGCCCTTGTGAAGCCCTTATTTACTCTGTAATAAAAATGGCTTACCGGATCCCATAGGGAAAATGACAGCTTCCAGCATTACATCGTCTTGTTAGAATGTGTCATACCTCAAGCAGCAAAAGTCTGCTCACTGTTCCCCCAACTGAAGTTAATTCCTCTCAACAGTCCTGTGTGGAACAGCCATCGATTTTAGTAACGGTTGCTAAAATCATTTTCCTCTTACAAACAGAAATCTTCATCTCTTTTCTGTTTCAGAGTAAATAGTACATACCAGCACTATTTTAAAATAAACTCTTGATTGAATAATAAAAACTACAGTTAAACACTAAAAAACTAAGCCATCTCCGTGGAGATGTTGCCTGTACAACGGCAAAGAGAATGACTGGGGTAGGCGGAGCCTAGGAGGGATCATGTGACCAGCTTTGCTGGGCTCTTTGCCATTTCCTGTTGGGGAAGAGAATATCCCACAAGTAAGGATGACGCCGTGGACCGGACACACCTATGTTAGTATCAAGAGGACCAGAATCCTCTATTTCTAATGCAAATAACACTTCTTTAAGTAAAGAACGAATAAATTCCATCTTGAACAAATACAAAGATTTATCAGCATCAACCTCTGAGACAGAAACCTCTGAACCAGAAGAACCATTATCAGTATCAGAATGATGATGTTCATTTAAAAATTCATCTGAAAAAAGAGAAGTTTTAAAAGACTTTTATGTATACTAGAAGGAGAAATAACAGACATAGCCTTCTTAATGGATTTAAAAAATAAAATCTCTTATGTTATCAGGAACACTCTGAAAATTAGATGTTGACGGAACAGCAACAGGTAATGTAACAGTACTAAAGGAAATTTTATCTGCATTAATAAGTTTGACATGACATGCAATACAAATAACAGCTGGAGAAACAGATACCAAAAGTTTATAGCAGATACACTTAGCTTGGTAGCTCCAGCACTGTGCAGTGATTTTCCTGAAGTATCTTCTGACTCAGTTGCAACGTGGAACATCTTGCAATATGTAAAAGAAAAAAAACAACATATAAAGCAAAATTGATCAAATTCCTTAAATGACAGTTTCAGGAATGGGAAAAAAATGCCAGTGAACTAGCTTCTAGCAACCAGAAGCAATAAATAATGAGACTTAAATAATGTGGAGACAAAAATGACGCCCATATTTTTTAGCGCCAAAAAAGACGCCCACATTATTTGGCGCCTAAATGCTTTTGGCGCCAAAAATGACGCCACATCCGGAACGCCGACATTTTTGACGCAAAAAAAACGTCAAAAAATGACGCAACTTCCGGCGACACGTATGACGCCGGAAACGGAAAAAAATTTTGCGCCAAAAAAGTCCGCGCCAAGAATGACGCAATAAAATGAAGCATTTTCTGCCCCCTAACAGCCCACAGGGAAAAAAAAAAAAATTTTAAGGTAAGAAAAAAACAGAATTTATGTTTACCTGATAAATTACTTTCTCCAACGGTGTGTCCGGTCCACGGCGTCATCCTTACTTGTGGGATATTCTCTTCCCCAACAGGAAATGGCAAAGAGCCCAGCAAAGCTGGTCACATGATCCCTCCTAGGCTCCGCCTACCCCAGTCATTCGACCGACGTTAAGGAGGAATATTTGCATAGGAGAAACCATATGATACCGTGGTGACTGTAGTTAAAGAAAATAAATTATCAGACCTGATTAAAAAACCAGGGCGGGCCGTGGACCGGACACACCGTTGGAGAAAGTAATTTATCAGGTAAACATAAATTCTGTTTTCTCCAACATAGGTGTGTCCGGTCCACGGCGTCATCCTTACTTGTGGGAACCAATACCAAAGCTTTAGGACACGGATGAAGGGAGGGAGCAAATCAGGTCACCTAAATGGAAGGCACCACGGCTTGCAAAACCTTTCTCCCAAAAATAGCCTCAGAAGAAGCAAAAGTATCAAACTTGTAAAATTTGGTAAAAGTGTGCAGTGAAGACCAAGTCGCTGCCCTACATATCTGATCAACAGAAGCCTCATTCTTGAAGGCCCATGTGGAAGCCACAGCCCTAGTGGAAGGAGCAGTGATCCTTTCAGGAGGCTGCCGTCCGGCAGTCTCGTAAGCCAATCTGATGATGCTTTTAATCCAAAAAGAGAGAGAGGTAGAAGTTGCTTTTTGACCTCTCCTTTTACCAGAATAAACAACAAACAAGGAAGATGTTTGTCTAAAATCCTTTGTAGCATCTAAATAGAATTTTAGAGCGCGAACAACATCCAAATTGTGCAACAAACGTTCCTTCTTCGAAACTGGTTTCGGACACAGAGAAGGCACGACTATCTCCTGGTTAATGTTTTTGTTAGAAAAAACTTTTGGAAGAAAACCAGGTTTAGTACGTAAAACCACCTTATCTGCATGGAACACCAGATAAGGAGGAGAACACTGCAGAGCAGATAATTCTGAAACTCTTCTAGCAGAAGAAATTGCAACCAAAAACAAAACTTTCCAAGATAATAACTTAATATCAACGGAATGTAAGGGTTCAAACGGAACCCCCTGAAGAACTGAAAGAACTAAATTAAGACTCCAAGGAGGAGTCAAAGGTTTGTAAACAGGCTTGATTCTAACCAGAGCCTGAACAAAGGCTTGAACATCTGGCACAGCTGCCAGCTTTTCGTGAAGTAACACAGACAAGGCAGAAATCTGTCCCATCAAGGAACTTGCAGATAATCCGTTTTCCAATCCTTCTCGAAGGAAGGATAGAATCTTAGGAATCTTAACCTTGTACCAAGGGAATCCTTTAGATTCACACCAACAGATATATTTTTTCCAAATTTTGTGGTAAATTTTTCTAGTTACAGGCTTTCTGGCCTGAACAAGAGTATCAATAACAGAATCTGAGAACCCTCGCTTTGAAAAGATCAAGCGTTCAATCTCCAAGCAGTCAGCTGGAGTGGGACCAGATTCGGATGTTCGAACGGACCTTGAACAAGAAGGTCTTGTCTCAAAGGTAGCTTCCATGGTGGAGCCGAAGACATATTCACCAGATCTGCATACCAAATCCTGCGTGGCCACGCAGGAGCTATCAAGATCACCGACGCCCTCTCCTGATTGATCCTGGCTACCAGCCTGGGGATGAGAGGGAACGGCGGGAATACATAAGCTAGTTTGAAGGTCCAAGGTGCTACTAGTGCATCTACTAGAGTCGCCTTGGGATCCCTGTATCTGGACCCGTAGCAAGGAACCTTGAAGTTCTGACGAGAGGCCATCAGATCCATGTCTGGAATGCCCCACAGTTGAGTGATTTGGGCAAAGATTTCCGGATGGAGTTCCCACTCCCCCGGATGCAATGTCTGACGACTCAGAAAATCCGCTTCCCAATTTTCCACTCCTGGGATGTGGATTGCAGACAGGTGGCAGGAGCGAGTCTCCGCCCATTGAATGATTTTGGTCACTTCTTCCATCGCCAGGGAACTCCTTGTTCCCCCCTGATGGTTGATGTACGCAACAGTCGTCATGTTGTCTGATTGAAACCGTATGAACTTGGCCCTCGCTAGCTGAGGCCAAGCCTTGAGAGCATTGAATAACGCTCTCAGTTCCAGAATATTTATCGGTAGAAGAGATTCTTCCCGAGACCAAAGACCCTGAGCTTTCAGGGATCCCCAGACCGCGCCCCAGCCCATAAGACTGGCGTCGGTCGTGACAATGACCCACTCTGGTCTGCGGGAGGTCACCCCTTGTGACAGGTTGTCCATGGACAGCCACCAACGGAGTGAGTCTCTGGTCCTCTGATTTACTTGTATCTTCGGAGACAAGTCTGTATAGTCCCCATTCCACTGACTGAGCATACACAGTTGTAATGGTCTCAGATGAATGCGCGCAAAAGGAACTATGTCCATTGCCGCTACCATCCAACCTATCACTTCCATGCACTGCGCTATGGAAGGAAGAGGAACGGAATGAAGTATCCGACAAGAGTTTAGAAGTTTTGTTTTTCTGGTCTCTGTCAGAAAAATCCTCATTTCTAAGGAGTCTATTATTGTTCCCAAGAAGGGAACTCTTGTCGACGGAGATAGAGAACTCTTTTCCACGTTCACTTTCCATTCGTGAGATCTGAGAAAGGCCAGGACTATGTCCGTGTGAGCCTTTACTTGAGGAAGGGACGACGCTTGAATCAGAATGTCGTCCAAGTAAGGTACTACAGCAATGCCCCTTGGTCTTAGCACCGCCAGAAGGGACCCTAGTACCTTTGTGAAAATCCTTGGAGCAGTGGCTAATCCGAAAGGAAGCGCCACGAACTGGTAATGCTTGTCCAGGAATGCTAACCTTAGGAACCGATGATGTTCCTTGTGGACAGGAATATGTAGATACGCATCCTTTAAATCCACCGTGGTCAAGAATTGACCTTCCTGGATGGAAGGATTGTTTGAATGGTTTCCATTTTGGACGATGGAACCTTGAGAAACTTGTTTAGGATCTTGAGATCTAAGATTGGTCTGAACGTTCCCTCTTTTTTGGGAACTACGAACAGATTGGAGTAGAACCCCATCCCTCGTTCTTTTAATGGAACAGGATGAATCACTTCCAGAAGATAACCTTGGGAGACTATTTCTAGCGCCCAAGGATCCAGAACATCTCTTGCCCAAGCCTGAGTGAAGAGAGAGAGTCTGCCCCCCACCAAATCCGGTCCCGGATCGGGGGCCCGCATCTCATGCTGTCTTGGGAGCAGTGGTAGGGTTCTTGGCCTGCTTTCCTTTGTTCCAGCCTTGCATTGGTCTCCAGGCTGGATTGGTTTGAGAAGTATTACCCTCCTGCTTAGAGGACGTAGCACTTGGGGCTAGTCCGTTTCTGCGAAAGGGACGAAAAACAGAATTTATGTTTACCTGATAAATTACTTTCTCCAACGGTGTGTCCGGTCCACGGCGTCATCCTTACTTGTGGGATATTCTCTTCCCCAACAGGAAATGGCAAAGAGCCCAGCAAAGCTGGTCACATGATCCCTCCTAGGCTCCGCCTACCCCAGTCATTCGACCGACGTTAAGGAGGAATATTTGCATAGGAGAAACCATATGGTACCGTGGTGACTGTAGTTAAGAAAATAAATTATCAGACCTGATTAAAAAAACCAGGGCGGGCCGTGGACCGGACACACCGTTGGAGAAAGTAATTTATCAGGTAAACATAAATTCTGTTTTCTCCAACATAGGTGTGTCCGGTCCACGGCGTCATCCTTACTTGTGGGAACCAATACCAAAGCTTTAGGACACGGATGAAGGGAGGGAGCAAATCAGGTCACCTAAATGGAAGGCACCACGGCTTGCAAAACCTTTCTCCCAAAAATAGCCTCAGAAGAAGCAAAAGTATCAAACTTGTAAAATTTGGTAAAAGTGTGCAGTGAAGACCAAGTCGCTGCCCTACATATCTGATCAACAGAAGCCTCGTTCTTGAAGGCCCATGTGGAAGCCACAGCCCTAGTGGAATGAGCTGTGATTCTTTCGGGAGGCTGCCGTCCGGCAGTCTCGTAAGCCAATCTGATGATGCTTTTAATCCAAAAAGAAAGAGAGGTAGAAGTTGCTTTTTGACCTCTCCTTTTAACGGAATAAACAACAAACAAGGAAGATGTTTGTCTAAAATCCTTTGTAGCATCTAAATAGAATTTTAGAGCGCGAACAACATCCAAATTGTGCAACAATCGTTCCTTCTTTGAAACTGGTTTCGGACACAGAGAAGGTACGATAATCTCCTGGTTAATGTTTTTGTTAGAAACAACTTTTGGAAGAAAACCAGGTTTAGTACGTAAAACCACCTTATCTGCATGGAACACCAGATAAGGAGGAGAACACTGCAGAGCAGATAATTCTGAAACTCTTCTAGCAGAAGAAATTGCAACTAAAAACAAAACTTTCCAAGATAATAACTTAATATCAACGGAATGTAAGGGTTCAAACGGAACCCCCTGAAGAACTGAAAGAACCAAATTGAGACTCCAAGGAGGAGTCAAAGGTTTGTAAACAGGCTTAATTCTAACCAGAGCCTGAACAAAGGCTTGAACATCTGGCACAGCTGCCAGCTTTTTGTGAAGTAACACAGACAAGGCAGAAATCTGTCCCTTCAGGGAACTTGCAGATAATCCTTTTTCCAATCCTTCTTGAAGGAAGGATAGAATCCTAGGAATCTTAACCTTGTCCCAAGGGAATCCTTTAGATTCACACCAACAGATATATTTTTTCCAAATTTTGTGGTAAATCTTTCTAGTTACAGGCTTTCTGGCCTGAACAAGAGTATCGATAACAGAATCTGAGAACCCTCGCTTCGATAAGATCAAGCGTTCAATCGCCAAGCAGTCAGCTGGAGTGAAACCAGATTTGGATGTTCGAACGGACCCTGAACAAGAAGGTCTCGTCTCAAAGGTAGCTTCCAAGGTGGAGCCGATGACATATTCACCAGATCTGCATACCAAGTCCTGCGTGGCCACGCAGGAGCTATCAAGATCACCGACGCCCTCTCCTGATTGATCCTGGCTACCAGCCTGGGGATGAGAGGAAACGGCGGGAACACATAAGCTAGTTTGAAGGTCCAAGGTGCTACTAGTGCATCCACTAGAGCCGCCTTGGGATCCCTGGATCTGGACCCGTAGCAAGGAACTTTGAAGTTCTGACGAGAGGCCATCAGATCCATGTCTGGAATGCCCCACAGCTGAGTGACTTGGGCAAAGATTTCCGGATGGAGTTCCCACTCCCCCGGATGCAATGTCTGACGACTCAGAAAATCCGCTTCCCAATTTTCCACTCCTGGGATGTGAATAGCAGACAGGTGGCAGGAGTGAGACTCCGCCCATAGAATGATTTTGGTCACTTCTTCCATCGCTAGGGAACTCCTTGTTCCCCCCTGATGGTTGATGTACGCAACAGTTGTCATGTTGTCTGATTGAAACCATATGAACTTGGCCCTCGCTAGCTGAGGCCAAGCCTTGAGAGCATTGAATATCGCTCTCAGTTCCAGAATATTTATCGGTAGAAGAGATTCTTCCCGAGACCAAAGACCCTGAGCTTTCAGGGATCCCCAGACCGCGCCCCAGCCCATCAGACTGGCGTCGGTCGTGACAATGACCCACTCTGGTCTGCGGAATGTCATCCCTTGTGACAGGTTGTCCAGGGACAGCCACCAACGGAGTGAGTCTCTGGTCCTCTGATTTACTTGTATCTTCGGAGACAAGTCTGTATAGTCCCCATTCCACTGACTGAGCATGCACAGTTGTAATGGTCTTAGATGAATGCGCGCAAAAGGAACTATGTCCATTGCCGCTACCATCAACCCGATCACTTCCATGCACTGAGCTATGGAAGGAAGAGGAACGGAATGAAGTATCCGACAAGAGTCTAGAAGTTTTGTTTTTCTGGCCTCTGTCAGGAAAATCCTCATTTCTAAGGAGTCTATTATTGTTCCCAAGAAGGGAACCCTTGTTGACGGAGATAGAGAACTCTTTTCCACGTTCACTTTCCATCCGTGAGATCTGAGAAAGGCCAGGACAATGTCCGTGTGAGCCTTTGCTTGAGGAAGGGACGACGCTTGAATCAGAATGTCGTCCAAGTAAGGTACTACAGCAATGCCCCTTGGTCTTAGCACAGCTAGAAGGGACCCTAGTACCTTTGTGAAAACCCTTGGAGCAGTGGCTAATCCGAAAGGAAGCGCCACGAACTGGTAATGTTTGTCCAGGAATGCGAACCTTAGGAACCGATGATGTTCCTTGTGGATAGGAATATGTAGATACGCATCCTTTAAATCCACCGTGGTCATGAATTGACCTTCCTGGATGGAAGGAAGAATAGTTCGAATGGTTTCCATCTTGAACGATGGAACCTTGAGAAACTTGTTTAAGATCTTGAGATCCAAGATTGGTCTGAACGTTCCCTCTTTTTTGGGAACTATGAACAGATTGGAGTAGAACCCCATCCCTTGTTCTCTTAATGGAACAGGATGAATCACTCCCATTTTTAACAGGTCTTCTACACAATGTAAGAATGCCTGTCTTTTTATGTGGTCTGAAGACAACTGAGACCTGTGGAACCTCCCCCTTGGGGGAAGTCCCTTGAATTCCAGAAGATAACCTTGGGAGACTATTTCTAGCGCCCAAGGATCCAGAACATCTCTTGCCCAAGCCTGAGCGAAGAGAGAGAGTCTGCCCCCCACCAGATCCGGTCCCGGATCGGGGGCCAACATTTCATGCTGTCTTGGTAGCAGTGGCAGGTTTCTTGGCCTGCTTTCCCTTGTTCCAGCCTTGCATTGGTCTCCAAGCTGGCTTGGCTTGAGAAGTATTACCCTCTTGCTTAGAGGACGTAGCACTTTGGGTTGGTCCGTTTCTACGAAAGGGACGAAAATTAGGTTTATTTTTTGCCTTGAAAGGCCGATCCTGCGGAAGGGCGTGGCCCTTACCCCCAGTGATATCAGAGATAATCTCTTTCAAGTCAGGGCCAAACAGCGTTTTCCCCTTGAAAGGAATGTTAAGTAGCTTGTTCTTGGAAGACGCATCAGCCGACCAAGATTTCAACCAAAGCGCTCTGCGCGCCACAATAGCAAACCCTGAATTCTTAGCCGCTAACCTAGCCAATTGCAAAGTGGCGTCTAGGGTGAAAGAATTAGCCAATTTGAGAGCATTGATTCTGTCCATAATCTCCTCATAAGGAGGAGAATCACTATCGACCGCCTTTATCAGCTCATCGAACCAGAAACATGCGGCTGTAGTGACAGGGACAATGCATGAAATTGGTTGTAGAAGGTAACCCTGCTGAACAAACATTTTCTTAAGCAAACCTTCTAATTTTTTATCCATAGGATCTTTGAAAGCACAACTATCCTCTATGGGTATAGTGGTGCGTTTGTTTAAAGTGGAAACCGCTCCCTCGACCTTGGGGACTGTCTGCCATAAGTCCTTTCTGGGGTCGACCATAGGAAACAATTTTTTAAATATGGGGGGAGGGACGAAAGGAATACCGGGCCTTTCCCATTCTTTATTAACAATGTCCGCCACCCGCTTGGGTATAGGAAAAGCTTCTGGGAGCCCCGGCACCTCTAGGAACTTGTCCATTTTACATAGTTTCTCTGGGATGACCAACTTGTCACAATCATCCAGAGTGGATAATACCTCCTTAAGCAGAATGCGGAGATGTTCCAACTTAAATTTAAATGCAATCACATCAGGTTCAGCTTGTTGAGAAATGTTCCCTGAATCAGTAATTTCTCCCTCAGACAAAACCTCCCTGGCCCCATCAGACTGGGTTAGGGGCCCTTCAGAAATATCATTATCAGCGTCGTCATGCTCTTCAGTATCTAAAACAGAGCAATCGCGCTTACGCTGATAAGTGTTCATTTTGGCTAAAATGTTTTTGACAGAATTATCCATTACAGCCGTTAATTGTTGCATAGTAAGGAGTATTGGCGCGCTAGATGTACTAGGGGCCTCCTGAGTGGGCAAGACTCGTGTAGACGAAGGAGGGAATGATGCAGTACCATGCTTACTCCCCTCACTTGAGGAATCATCTTGGGCATCATTGTCATTGTCACATAAATCACATTTATTTAAATGAATAGGAATTCTGGCTTCCCCACATTCAGAACACAGTCTATCTGGTAGTTCAGACATGTTAAACAGGCATAAACTTGATAAAGTACAAAAAACGTTTTAAAATAAAACCGTTACTGTCACTTTAAATTTTAAACTGAACACACTTTATTACTGCAATTGCGAAAAAACATGAAGGAATTGTTCAAAATTCACCAAATTTTCACCACAGTGTCTTAAAGCCTTAAAAGTATTGCACACCAAATTTGGAAGCTTTAACCCTTAAAATAACGGAACCGGAGCCGTTTTGAACTTTAACCCCTTTACAGTCCCTGGTATCTGCTTTGCTGAGACCCAACCAAGCCCAAAGGGGAATACGATACCAAATGACGCCTTCAGAAAGCCTTTTCTAAGTATCAGAGCTCCTCTCACATGCGACTGCATGCCATGCCTCTCAAAAACAAGTGCGCCACACCGGCGCGAAAATGAGGCTCTGCCTATGCTTTGGGAAAGCCCCTAAGAATAAGGTGTCTAAAACAGTGCCTGCCGATATTATTATATCAAAATACCCAGATAAAATGATTCCTCAAGGCTAAATATGTGTTAATAATGAATCGATTTAGCCCAGAAAAAGTCTACAGTCTTAATAAGCCCTTGTGAAGCCCTTATTTACGATCGTAATAAACATGGCTTACCGGATCCCATAGGGAAAATGACAGCTTCCAGCATTACATCGTCTTGTTAGAATGTGTCATACCTCAAGCAGCAAGAGACTGCTCACTGTTCCCCCAACTGAAGTTAATAGCTCTCAACAGTCCTGTGTGGAACAGCCATGGATTTTAGTGACGGTTGCTAAAATCATTTTCCTCATACAAACAGAAATCTTCATCTCTTTTCTGTTTCTGAGTAAATAGTACATGCCAGCACTATTTCAAAATAACAAACTCTTGATTGAATAATAAAAACTACAGTTAAACACTAAAAAACTCTAAGCCATCTCCGTGGAGATGTTGCCTGTACAACGGCAAAGAGAATGACTGGGGTAGGCGGAGCCTAGGAGGGATCATGTGACCAGCTTTGCTGGGCTCTTTGCCATTTCCTGTTGGGGAAGAGAATATCCCACAAGTAAGGATGACGCCGTGGACCGGACACACCTATGTTGGAGAAATTAGGTTTATTTTTGGCCTTGAAAGACCTATCCTGAGGAAGGGCGTGGCCCTTGCCCCCAGTGATATCAGAGATAATCTCTTTCAAGTCAGGGCCAAACAGTGTTTTCCCCTTGAAAGGAATGTCGAGCAATTTGTTCTTGGAAGACGCATCCGCTGACCAAGATTTTAACCAAAGCGCTCTGCGCGCCACAATAGCAAACCCAGAATTTTTCGCCGCTAACCTAGCCAATTGCAAGGTGGCGTCTAGGGTGAAAGAATTAGCCAATTTAAGAGCACGAATTCTGTCCATAATCTCCTCATAAGAAGAAGAATTACTAATAATCGCCTTTTCTAGCTCATCGAACCAGAAACACGCGGCTGTAGTGACAGGGACAATGCATGCAATTGGTTGTAGAAGGTAACCTTGCTGAACAAACATCTTTTTTAGCAAACCTTCTAATTTTTTATCCATAGGATCTTGGAAAGCACAACTATCTTCTATGGGTATAGTGGTGCGCTTGTTTAGAGTAGAAACCGCCCCCTCGACCTTGGGGACTGTCTGCCATAAGTCCTTTCTGGGGTCGACTATAGGAAACAATTTTTTAAATATGGGGGGAGGTACGAAAGGTATACCGGGCCTGTCCCATTCTTTATTAACAATGTACGCCACCCGCTTGGGTATAGGAAAAGCTTCGGGGGGCCCCGGGGCCTCTAGGAACTTGTCCATTTTACATAGTGTTTCTGGAATGACCAGATAATCACAATCATCCAAATTGGATAACACCTCCTTAAGCAGAGCGCGGAGATGTTCCAACTTAAATTTAAAAGTAATCACATCAGGTTCAGCTTGTTGAGAAATTTTTCCTGAATCTGAAATTTCTCCCTCAGACAAAACCTCCCTGGCCCCCTCAGACTGGTGTAGGGGCCCTTCAGAAACAATATCATCAGCGTCCTCATGCTCTTCAGTATTTTCTAAAACAGAGCAGTCGCGCTTTCGCTGATAAGTGGGCATATTGGCTAAAATGTTTTTGATAGAATTATCCATTACAGCCGTTAATTGTTGCATAGTAAGGAGTATTGGCGCGCTAGATGTACTAGGGGCCTCCTGTATGGGCAAGACTGGTGTAGACGAAGGAGGGGATGATGCAGTACCATGCTTACTCCCCTCACTTGAGGAATCATCTTGGGCATCATTTTTACTAAAAAATTTTATGACATAAATCACATCTATTTAAATGAGAAGGAACCTTGGCTTCCCCACAGTCAGAACACAATCTATCTGGTAGTTCAGACATGTTAAACAGGCATAAACTTGATAACAAAGCACAAAAAACGTTTTAAAATAAAACCGTTACTGTCACTTTAAATTTTAAACTGAACACACTTTATTACTGCAATTGCGAAAAAGTATGAAGGAATTGTTCAAAATTCACCAAAATTTCACCACAGTGTCTTAAAGCCTTAAAAGTATTGCACACCAAATTTGGAAGCTTTAACCCTTAAAATAACGGAACCGGAGCCGTTTTTATATTTAACCCCTTTACAGTCCCTGGAATCTGCTTTGCTGAGACCCAACCAAGCCCAAAGGGGAATACGATACCAAATGATGCCTTCAGAAAGACTTTTCTATGTATCAGAGCTCCACACACATGCAGCTGCATGTCATGCTGTTCTCAAAAACAAGTGCGCCATACCGGCGCGAAAATGAGGCTCTGACTATGATTAGGGAAAGCCCCTATAGAATAAGGTGTCTAAAACAGTGCCTGCCGATATTATTTTACAAAAAATACCCAGATTAAATGATTCCTCAAGGCTAAATATGTGTAAATATGATCGATTTAGCCCAGAAAATGTCTACAGTCTTAATAAGCCCTTGTGAAGCCCTTATTTACTGTTTGAATAAAAATGGCTTACCGGATCCCATAGGGAAAATGACAGCTTCCAGCATTACATCGTCTTGTTAGAATGTGTCATACCTCAAGCAGCAAAAGACTGCTCACTGTTCCCCCAACTGAAGTTAATTCCTCTCAACAGTCCTGTGTGGAACAGCCATGGATTTTAGTAACGGTTGCTAAAATCATTTTCCTCATACAAACAGAAATCTTCATCTCTTTTCTGTTTCAGAGTAAATAGTACATACCAGCACTATTTTAAAATAACAAACTCTTGATTGAATAATAAAAACTACAGTTAAACACTAAAAAACTCTAAGCCATCTCCGTGGAGATGTTGCCTGTACAACGGCAAAGAGAATGACTGGGGTAGGCTGAGCCTAGGAGGGATCATGTGACCAGCTTTGCTGGGCTCTTTGCCATTTCCTGTTGGGGAAGAGAATATCCCACAAGTAAGGATGACGCCGTGGACCGGACACACCTATGTTGGAGAAATTATATTGTGTGACAAATATCATTCTCTTATCTTGTGTCTCCTTTTTTGTATTTTCTTTCTGATTTTTGCAGTATTCTAATTGTTTTGTGATTAATTCTTCTGGATACCCTCTTTTTTTTTTAATTTTTCTGCCATTTCTGTTAGTCTGATGTTACATTTCCTTTCGTCAGTTACTATTCTTTTTACTCTTTTAAATTGGCCTTGGGGTATTGCTTCTATCGTTTTTTTTGAGTGAAAGCTGTCATATTGTAGTACTTTATTTTTGTCTGTTGGTTTTACATATAGATCGGTTTTTAAAAAGCCTTTTTCTTTATACACAAAAGTGTCTAAAAAGGCTACTCCTGTTTCCTCCATACTGAGTGTAAATGTGAGACCAGCAACAGATGTATTGAGATGTTGTACAAATTGCAATAGGCTCCCAGTGTCACCCCACCATATGCCAAATATGTCATCCACAAATCTCCACCATGCTGCTCCATTTTGTAAAAATAATGAATGTGAATATACAAATTTCTCTTCTATGTGGGACATAAAAATGTTGGCATATGTTGGGGCAACACTGGAGCCCATTGCAGTACCTTGCTTCTGTAAATAAAAAGTGTCTTGAAATAAAAAATAATTTTGATATAATATAATAGATAACAGATTTATTAAAAATTGTATTTCTTGTTCGTTATATTTATTGTTAGTTTTCAATGTATTAGTTACTGCCTCAATTCCACTTGTGTGCTTGATTGATGTATATAAGCTAGTAACATCTAATGTGTATAGGATGCATTTATCTCCAATTTGTCCAATATCTTTTAATTTGGCCAGAAAATCATTTGTGTCTTTTAAATATGATGATGTGTCTAATAAGTAGGGTTGTAATACTTTATCTAAGAATACTACAATTTTAGAAAAAATGGAGTTTACTCCCGCCACTATAGGGCGTCCTGGTGGATGAAGTTTGTCTTTATGTATTTTGGGTGAGATGTATATCACTGGTCTTACTGGGTTTTTTTCAATTAAACATTCTTTAAATTTATTTGTAATGATGCCATTCTTAATTACTATATTTGTGATGTGTTCTATTTCTTTCCCTATTTGGATTGTAGGATCTCTAGTGAGGGCTTCATATACTGTGGTGTCATTTAGTTGTCTTTGTATCTCTTTCACATAATCGATTTTATTTAGTAAAACTACTGCACCGCCCTTATCTGCTTCCTTTATTGTGATTTCATTATTGTTTTTAAGTTTGTTAATAGCTTCTTGTTGTTTCTTATCTATTTGTACCAGTTCTCTTTTTTTGTTTCTTTTGAATAAGTTTTTTACTTCTTTTTGAACTAATTTTGCAAATGTGGCTACACTGTGTTGTAAGGGTGGATTAAATTTACTTTTTCCTTTAATGCCAAATATTTTAGGGTCATTGAATTTTATGTTCTTTTTTTTGTCATCAATCTTACTTGTGATAGGTGTTTCTATCATATTTTTAAATGTGGAAAAATGTACTTTAAGTTTCAATTTCCTGAAAAATCTCTCTAAGTCTTGTTCTATAATAAATTCATCATGTGTGTTTGGTAAGCAGTATGATAAACCTTTATTTAGAATTGCATGTTCTGTCTCTGATAAGGTGTAGTTCGAAATATTATGAAACAAGTTATCCTCCATGTTTCTGATATTGCAGTGTGACTCAGTATTGCTATTAATCAAGGTGTTGACTTTAGTGTTAGTTTGTATCTCATTCAATTTAATAGTGTTGTAGTTATGTGTAGTATTATCCCTTATTAAGTTCACATTGGTGGTGTTTTCTTTATCTAAAGTGCTAACATCTTTACCAGTGTAACTATTTAAAGTGCCATCAATTTTTAAAGTGCTTGTGTTTTCTGCAGCATTGTTTATTAAAGTGTCGTGATTAATTGAGGTGATATCTAGTTTTAAAGTGCATATATTTTCTGCATTTCTACTCTCTAAAGTGCTCTCATTTTCAACATTGTTAGTTACAATATTCGCCAAAGTGTTATTTAGTACTATAGTGCATACATTTTTTTCAACATTACTTTTTAAAGTGCTTTGATTTGCAATACTTTTTTCATTGTCAACATTCAACAAGGGATTTGTATTTATGCAATATTGTGAGTCTTTAAATACATTGTTCTTTACTTTATTTTGTCCATCATTTCCTTCGTGAATTGCATCTTTTAAGTGTCTATACACAGTGTCTTTAAGTGCATTTACTTTACCCACACATGTTGCACTCCTGCTGTGTCTTGTTCGTGCTTCATTGGTGGTTAAGCTCGAGTACCTTGAATTTTCAGGATCCGTTATCTCCCCATTCTCTTTGTGTGTGTTTTCTGGTGGAGGCCCCTGTTTCCTGTCACTTCCTCTCCATGGGTCATAACATCAGTCAACTTAGATTTCAAGTAATTGAACAAGTTGACAGACCCAGGAGGGGAGGTGACAGGGACCAAATGCTTAAAAGAAGGGAGATGTACTGGATAAACAAACTAAATACAATGATACCTGAAGGTCTGAATAAAGATTTTGAATGGTCATTATTTTTCTAAAAAATTTAGCATATATCTCTAGTAGCAATTTGATTCTGATATTTTTACGTGTATGGGTTTTAAATGTATATATTATAATTTGGTTTTAATATTTCATGTGATAAATATAAGGAGTTAAAAAACACATTTAAATCCTTTAGAAAAGAATAAAAATGTATAAATCTAAAAACTTATTTATCACATGTAATTTTAAATTTGAACCACAAGATGGCACTAGTGTGCAAATTGATGAAAGATTGAACAGGTATAAAAGACACACCTGTATACTATTCAATAGACATGATTAAGAACCTGAAATAGGTTTGAAACGTTGTTGGTTAATGTGATGGACCCTGTAAGAAATTAATAAAGGTCTTTTTAACTTGACTGGAGGCTGGAAAACTACTTAATTTTGAATACATATTGGGGTTTGGCTAACCCTTTCCTGTGCCCCAGAAAGGAAAAGAGAGGTGCTGTCTTTCACCATTCTCATACAATATTATCCATAACTGCCGCCATGTCTTGTAAGGTAAACGCTATGGGCGCGCTAGATGTGAGCGGGCGTCCCTTGAGCAGGAGTCATAGGTTCTGACACGTGGGGAGAGTTAGTCGGCATAACTTCCCCCTTGTCAGTTTCCTCTGGTGATAAATCTTTTAAAGCCAGAATATGATCTTTATAACTTATAGTAAGATCAGTGCATTTGGTACACATTCTAAGAGGGGGTTCCACAATGGCTTCTAAACATAATGAAGAAGGAGTTTCCTCTATGTCAGACATGTTTAACAGACTAGTAATGAGACCAGCAAGCTTTGAAAACACTTTAATTAATGTAAAAAAGCAGACTATAAAAAACGGTACTGTGCCTTTAAGAGAAAAAAAAAAAACACAAAAACTGCAAAACAGTGAAAAAAGCAGTTAACTCTATGAAATTTTAACAGTGTATGTACTAGACTAAAATAGCATTGCACCCACTTGCAAATGGATGATTAACCCCTCAGGCTCAAAAACAAAGCCAAAAAACGGTAAAACCGTTATAACAGTCACAGGCAAACTGCCACAGCTCTACTGTGGCTCCTACCTTCCCATAAAACGACTTTTGTACGCACAAAAACCCTTTACAGAGGTCCAATATGTCAGGGGACTCCTTCAGGGAAGCTGGATGTCTCAGAGTTGAAAAGTTACTGCGCAATTAGAGCGCGAAAATAGGCCCCTCCCACCATGCACTGAAAGTCAGAGGGCCTAAAAAACTTCTCCTAGGAGTCAAATAACAGCCATGTGGAAAAACTAGAAAAAAATATACTGAACATACCTCAAGGCAGTTGAATCTGCAGGCCGTTCTCCCAGCTGAAGTTTTTCCCATACTCTTCAGTTATGTGTGAGAACAGCAGTGGATCTTAGTTACAACCTGCTAAGATCATCAAAAACCTCAGGCAAAACACTTCTTCTAATTTCTGCCTGAGGTAAAAAACAGTACAACTCCGGTACCATTTAAAAATAACAAACTTTTGATTGAAGATAAACTACACTAAGTCACCACATCTCTCTATGCTACTTCCCTTGTCGAGAGCTGCAAGAGAATGACTGGAGGTGGCAGTTAGGGGAGGAGCTATATAGACAGCTCTGCTGTGGGTGATCCTCTTGCAGCTTCCTGTTGGGAAGGAGAATATCCCACAAGTAATGGATGATCAGTGGACTGGATACACCTTACAAGAGAAATACCTTCATCCAGAATCCAGACACTCATTACAGGCTATAAGAAGCGTCTAGAGGCTGTTATTTCTACTAAATATTATTGTGATATTTCTGTTGGGGTGCCCAAATTTATGCACCTGTCTAATTTCGTTTTGATGCATATTGCGCATTTTCTGTGAATCCAATAAACTGTGTGCTGTGTCCTTCACTTATTTGATAGATCAAAATGAAATTGCTGATCCAAACACCCAATTATTTATAAATGAAAATCATGGAAATTGTCAGGGGTGCCTAAACTTGCATATGACTGTATATCAAAATTGGTGTATACTGTCCCTTTAAAGTTTAATTTTGACTTTATTTCTCCCCATCAGGGGCGTATTAAGGCCTAGGCCAACAAGGCCCAGGCCTAGGCCGGCAGATTAACTGCTTTTGGTTCACTGCCCCCGTCCACTGCACTAGTAGTGTACTTTAAAAGTATAAAAATTTACTTTGTCCGGCTTGCTGCACATGGCTCTAGTCAGTGAGTCATGTATGTGCACAGGTGGCAATCGGGTTTGGCTGAAGAGGCAAAGACGACAAACTTGGTGATTAAGCTTGCTGCCTACATTAGTAGCAGACTGGCTGAGTGTGGTGCAAAAGTGGACTGGACTTGAGAGCTCAGGTGGGTCATGGTCATTGATTTATTTGGTTGTATTGGCTCCTCTGGCCCTGGATATGTAACATGAGCATATGAGCAAAAGTGCATAAAGCTCTTTACTGCTGCTGGGGACTTAACCCCTTCTGTCCTAGGGAGCCTGAAATGCTCTGCTCAGTGCAGCCCAACACAACACACTGAGGGTAGCCCAGGCTTGGGGAAGAGATGTCAGCTTCAAGTAGCTAAGACCCCTTAAAACAATTAGCGGATCTTACAAAAGGCTATATATTACAAGTGTTGCGCTAGCTGAAGCGCAAGTGCTGTATGATTTTTGTTATGCTGCCTTGTTAGCCTCACCAATCCTTATGTTATTAAAATAATATTTAATAACATAAGTAAAGGATTGGTGAGGCTAACAAGGCTGAAAACGCTTGCGGGAGCATAACTAAAATCATACCGCACTTGCGCTGTAGCTAGCGCAACACTTGTAATATAGCTGAGAGTGAGGTCTTGTTTGTCTTCTGAGAAGTGAATGTGTTATGTAAATAGTAATACAAATTACTAATCCCTCTCCAGCGCTGGCTAACTAGCTTATTTGCTCTGGTCAGGAAGATTCCAGTGTGTGGTACTTCTTGGCTTTGTTTCTTCTCATTCCTGGACTGAAGTTTGAAACCAAACACCTTCTGGTTAACAGCCAGTCTGCAGCTGATTTTGGCTCTAACTCAGCTTTGTCTTTAACCCCTTTGTGTCCTGGGCTGGGCCTAGGGTTGCCACCTCGGCCATGTTTTCCTGGACACTTATGAGTTACACATGCTGCAGGGTTTGCATGGAGGAACATGATTAGTGCTATCCAGGATCACTAATTGTGTGCTGACCAGGGGTGCAATTCATGTTCCCCTCTGCACACCCTGCAGCATGTGTAACACATAAGTGTCCAGGAAAACATGGCCGAGGTGCCAACTCTAGCTTGGCCACACGGTACAAACAGCATACTGCTAATAAATGCAGAAGATATATCTTCAATTAAGTACTGCACTGCAAAAGCTATGTATGCAAACAAGATGGCACAAATTGCAGTCCAGCAACAAACACCTTGAAAAACCTTTTGAGCATGTATATCTTATCTGATTTACGGGGGGGGGGGGGGGCAGCAGGATTTTGAGTGCCTAGGGCAGCACAAAACCTAAATACGCCACTGCTCCCCATGCATATCTATGTACACAGAATCAACTGGCAGGGACAAGGGTTAGGGTTGGGCATAACCGATAGATTATTCATTATAAACATTAAGATAAGTACATTTAAATAAGTAGGCTAACATTCAAATGAGTGAAGTGATAGTTTTTTTTAGATAGATAGGATTTAGCTATGAGTTGTTTATGTATCAATGTAATTATTGTATAAGCATATAAAAATGTTTTCACAAGCTCACCTAGATGTGACTACTGATAAGTAGAAATGAGAGTACATATATTAATTAGTCTCTTTGACTATTGAACATATAGGTTTGCAAATGTTTGTATATAAAATACTACTATGTACCTTTAGATAATTATGTTTATTTGGAGAGAAGGTCCTTTGAGAAACTGCCCAGTTATAGGTAAGGGAATGGGATTCCAAGGTGGTGATTGGAAATTTGCTTTTATTATTTAGCCAATCAGAAAAAGATGCTTGATTTTTTAATCAGGAAGTCAGGCATGGGGTCACAGCTTTGACGACGGTGAATGCCGAAACGTGACAGCTGATCCCACTCTGACTCCGTGACTTGGATTTGCATTGACCCCACACCAAGCTTTTAAGTTGCTATATAGCAGACTTCAATAAATGTTACATTTTATTAATGATACCGTGCTCCCGGGGTTCACCTGTAAGTTTAAAGAAGCTCAATAAATAGAAGATTGTTTGGTGTGGAATAGATCTGCACAAGGACCTAAGTGTGACGGGGACAAGCATTACAAATGAAATATGCTATTGTTGTAGTTAAATAAAACTATTTAAATTGGTATTATTAAAGGGACATGAAACCCAAAAATGTTCTTTCATGATTCAGATAGAGAATACACTTAAACAACTTTCTAATTTACTTCTATTATCTAATTTGTTTCATTCTCTTGGCATCATTTGTTGAAGAAGCAGCAATGCACTACTGGTTTCAAACTGAACACATGGGTGAGCCAATGACCATCGGTATAAATATGCAGTAACCAATCAGCAGCTAGAAACTAGGGCCTAGATTTAGAGTTGGGCGGTAGTCGTCAAAACCAGCGTTAGAGGCTCCTAACGCTGGTTTTTACCACCCTCTGGTATTTGGAGCCAGTCATTAAAGGGTCTAACGCTCACTTTCCAGCCGCGACTTTTCCATACCGCAGATCCCCTTACGTTAATTGCGTATCCTATCTTTTCAATGGGATCTTTTTAACGCCGGTATTTAGAGTCGTGGCTGAAGTGAGCGTTAGAAATCTAACGACAAAACTCCAGCTGCAGAAAAAAGTCAGTAGTTAAGAGCTTTCTGGGCTAACGCTAGTTCATAAAGCTTTTAACTACTGTGCTCTAAAGTACACTAACACCCATAAACTACCTATGTACCCCTAAACCGAGGTCCCCCCACATCGCCCCCACTATATTTAAATTGTTTAACCCCTAATCTGCCGCTCCGTACTCCGCCGCCAACTACGTTATCCCTATGTACCCCTAATCTGCTGCCCCTAACAACGCCGACTCTTATATTATATTTATTAACCCCTAATCTGCCCCCCCACAACGTCGCCGCCAGCTACCTACAATAATTAACCCCTAATCTGCCGACCGGAGCTCACCGCTAGTATAATAAATGTATTAACCCCTAATCCGCCTCACTCCCGCCTCAATAACCCTATAATAAATAGTATTAACCCCTAATCTGCCCTCCCTAACATCGCCGACAGCTAACTTCAAGTATTAACCCCTAATCTGCCGATAGGAGCTCACCGCTACTCTAATAAATTGTTTAACCCCTTAAGCTAATTCTAACCCTAACACTAACACCCCCCTAAGTTAAATATAATTTTTATCTAACGAAATAAATTAAGTCTTATTAAATAAATTATTCCTATTTAAATCTAAATACTTACCTGTAAAATAAATCCTAATATAGCTACAATATAAATTATAATTATATCTTAGCTATTTTAGGATTAATATTTATTTTACAGGCAACTTTGTAATTATTTTAACCAGGTACAATAGCTATTAAATAGTTAATAACTATTTAATAGCTACCTAGTTAAAATAATTACAAAATTACCTGTAAAATAAATCCTAACCTAAGTTACAATTAAACCTAACACTTCACTACCAATAAATAAATTAAATAAACTACCTACAATTATCTACAATTAAACCTAACACTACACTATCAATAAAAAAATTAAATACAATTCCTACAAATAAATACAATTAAATAAACTAACTAAAGTACAAAAAATAAAAAAGAACTAAGTTACAGAAAATAAAAATATTTACAAACATTAGAAAAAAATTACAACAATTTTAAACTAATTACACCTACTCTAAGTCCCCTAATAAAATAACAAAGACCCCCAAAATAAAAAAATGCCCTACCCTATTCTAAATTACAAAAGTTCAAAGCTCTTTTACCTTACCAGCCCTTAAAAGGGCCCTTTGCGGGGCATGCCCCAAAGAATTCAGCTCTTTTGCCTGTAAAAAAAAAACATACAATACCCCACCCAAACATTACAACCCACCACCCACATACCCCTAATCTAACCCAAACCCCCCTTATATAAATCTAACACTAAGCCCCTGAAGATCTTCCTACCTTGTCTTCACCATGCCAGGTATCACCGATCGTTCCAGGCTCCGAAATCTTCATCCAAGCCCAAGCGGGGGCTAGACATCCATCATCCGGCTGAAGTCTTCTATCAAGCGACGGCTGAAGAAGTCCAGAAGAGGCTCCAAAGTCTTCATCCTATCCGGGAAGAAGAGTAGATCCGGACCGGCAACCATCTTCTTCCAAGCGGCATTTTCTATCTTCATCCGATGAGGACCGGCTCCATCTTGAAGACCTCCACCGCGGATCCATTCACTTCTTCCGACGACTTCCCGACGAATGACGGTTCCTTTAAGGGACGTCATCCAAGATGGCGTCCCTCGAATTCCGATTGGCTGATAGGATTCTATCAGCCAATCGGAATTAAGGTAGGAAAATTCTGATTGGCTGATGGAATCAGCCAATCAGAATCAAGTTCAATCCGATTGGCTGATCCGATCAGCCAATCAGATTGAGCTTGCATTCTATTGGCTGATTGGAACAGCCAATAGAATGCAAGCTCAATCTGATTGGCTGATTGAATCAGCCAATCGGATTGAACTTGATTCTGATTGGCTGATTCCATCAGCCAATCAGAATTTTCCTACCTTAATTCCGATTGGCTGATAGAATCCTATCAGCCAATCGGAATTCGAGGGACGCCATCTTGGATGACGTCCCTTAAAGGAACCGTCATTCGTCGGGAAGTCGTCGGAAGAAGAAGATGGGTCCGCGCTGGAGGTCTTCAAGATGGAGCCGGTCCTCATCGGATGAAGATAGAAGATGCCGCTTGGAAGAAGATGGTTGCCGGTCCAGATCTACTCTTCTGCCCGGATAGCATGAAGACTTTGGAGCCTCTTCTGGACTTCTTCAGCCGTCGCTTGATAGAAGACTTCAGCCGGATGATGGATGTCTAGCCCCCCCTTGGGCTTGGATGAAGATTTCGGAGCCTGGAACGATCGGTGATACCTGGCATGGTGAAGACAAGGTAGGAAGATCTTCAGGGGCTTAGTGTTAGGTTTATTTAAGGGGGGTTTAGATTAGATTAGGGGTATGTGGGTGGTGGGTTGTAATGTTGGGGGGGTATTGTATGTTTTATTTTACAGGCAAAAGAGCTGAATTCTTTGGGGCATGCCCCGCAAAGGGCCCTTTTCAGGGCTGGTAAGGTAAAAGAGCTTTGAACTTTTGTAATTTAGAATAGGGTAGGGCATTTTTTTATTTTGGGGGTCTTTGTTATTTTATTAGGGGGCTTAGAGTAGGTGTAATTAGTTTAAAATTGTAATTTTTTTCTAATGTTTGTAAATATTTTTTTATTTTTTGTAACTTAGTTCTTTTTTATTTTTTGTACTTTAGTTAGTTTATTTAATTGTATTTATTTGAAGGAATTGTATTTAATTTATTTATTGATAGCGTAGTGTTAGATTTAATTGTAGGTAGTTTATTTAATTAATTTATTGATAGTGTAGTGTTAGGTTTAATTGTAACTTAGGTTAGGATTTATTTTACAGGTAATTTTGTAATTATTTTAACTAGGTAACTATTAAATAGTTATTAACTATTTAATAGCTATTGTACCTGGTTAAAATAAATACAAAGTTGCCTGCAAAATAAATATTAATCCTAAAATAGCTACAATATAATTATTATTTATATTGTAGCTATATTAGGGTTTATTTTACAGGTAAGTATTTAGATTTAAATAGGAATAATTTATTTAATAAGAATTAATTTATTTCGTTAGATAAAAATTATATTTAACTTAGGGGGGTGTTAGTGTTAGGGTTAGACTTAGCTTTAGGGGTTAATACATTTATTATAGTAGCGGTGAGCTCCGATCAGCAGATTAGGGGTTAATAAGTGTAGGTAGGTGGCGGCGACGTTGTGGGGGGCAGATTAGGGGTTAATAAATATAATATAGGGGTCGGCGGTGTTAGGGGCAGCATATTAGGGGTACATAACTATAATGTAGGTTGCGGCGGTGTAGGGAGCGGCAGATTAGGGGTTAATAATAATATGCAGGTGTCAGCGATAGCGGGGGCGGCAGATTAGGGGTTAATAAGTGTAAGGTTAGGGGTGTTTAGACTCGGGGTACATGTTAGAGTGTTAGGTGCAGACGTAGGAAGTGTTTCCCCATAGAAAACAATGGGGCTGCGTTAAGAGCTGAATGCTGCTTTTTTTGCAGGTGTTAGGTTTTTTTTCAGCTCAAACTGCCCCACTGTTTTCTATGGGGATATCGTGCACGAGCACGTTTTTTAAGCTGGCCGCGTCCGTAAGCACCGCTGGTATCTAGAGTTGCAGTGGCGTTAAATTATGCTCTACGCTCCCTTTTTGGAGCCTAACGCACTGAAAACCCAGCCATTCTGTGAACTCTAAATACCAGCAGTATTTAAAAGGTGCGGGAGAAAAAAAGCACGCATAGCTAACGCACCCCTTTGGCCGCCAAACTCTAAATCTAGCCATAGGTTCTTTGATGCTTCTGAGATTTCCTATATAACAAAGGATAACAAGGGAAGGAAGCAAATTAAATAAAAGTAGTAAATTGGAAAGTTATTTAAAATTTTATTCTCAATCTGAATTGTGAAAGAACAATTTTGGGTTTCATGTCCCAAAAAAAATCATTATTTTTCTCCTTGCAAAAAAGTACAGTAAAGTTGATCAAATATGAACCTATTAAACTGGAGACAGTGTACCTTGCAATAATTTCAATGATCTATCTAGGTACATTAATGGTATATAATGGTATAATGGTATATAAATCATTATTTTATATAACTGGAAAAAAAATCTGGAAAGTTATTATTCTAAAAATGAAACCTTTATGTAGCAAACCATGATTTAAATTGAGTCTTACTACTAGTGATCTAAATCATGATTTAAATCAATTTGATTTAAACCAAATCCACCCTGGTTTAGTGTAGACTAAAAATAAAACAAAATACTGAGCACCCAAGAAACCAATAAAAGAAGCTATATATATATACATAAACACTACACACACATACATATATATAGACACTTACACACACACACACACACACACATATATATATATATAATACATATATATATATATATATATATATATATATATATATATATATATACACACACACACACACTCACCGGCCACTTTATTAGGTACACCTGTTCAATTGCTTGGTACCACAAATTGCTAATCAGTCAATCACATGGCAGCAATTAAATGCATTAAGGCATCTAGAAGTGGTGAAGACGACTTGCTGAAGTTCAAACTGAGCATCAGAATGGCGAAGAAAGGGGATTTATGTGACTTTGAACGGGGCATGGTTGTTGGAGCCAGATGGGCTAGTCTCAGTATTTAATAATAAATCTACTGGGATTTTCACGCACAACCATGGTTTACAGAGAATGGTCCGAAAAAGAGAAAATATCCAGTGAGCGGCAGTTGTGTGGACCACAATGCCTTGTTGATGTCAGAGGAGAATGGGAAGAGATGATAGAAAGGCAACAGTAACTGAAATAACCACTCGTTACAATCAAGGTATGCAGAATACCATCTCTGAACGAACAATATGTTGAACCTTGAAGCAGATGGGCTACAGCAGCAAAAGACCCCACCGGGTGCCAATCCTGTCAGCTAAGAACAGGAAACTGAGGCTTCAATTCGCACAGGTTCAAGAAAATTAGACAATAGAAGATTGAAAAAACGTTGCCTGGTCAGCTGCGACATTCAGATGGTAGGGTCAGCATTTGGCATAAACAACATGAAAGCATGGATCCATCCTGCCTTGTATCAACGGTTCAGGCTGGTGGTGTAATGTTGTGGGGGTATTTTCTTGGCACACTTTGGGCCCCTTAGAACCAATTGAGTATTGTTTAAACGCCACGGCCTACCTGAGTACTGTTGCTGACCATATCCATCCCTTTATAACTACAGTGTACCCATCTTCTGATTGCTACTTCCAGCAACACCATGTCACAAAGCTCAAATCATTTCAAACTGGTTTCTTGAACATGACAATTAGTTCACTGTACTACAATGGCCTCCACAGTCACCAGATCTCAATCCAATAGAGCACCTTTGGGATGTGGAGGAACAGGAGATTTGCATCATGGATGTGCAGCTGACAAATCTGCAGCAACTGCGTGATGCTATCATGTCAATATGGACCAAATCTCTGAGGAATGTTTCCAACACCTTGTTGAATCTATGCCACAAAGAATTAAGGCAGTTCTGAAGGCAAAAGGAGGTCCAACCTGGTACTAGCAAGGTGTATCTAATAAAGAGGCTGGTGAGTGTGTATATATATATATATAGTATCGGAAAGAAGAAAAACAAGGTACTGCAAACTCTAGTTCCAAAGTGGTTATTTTAATGAACGGTTAGGTGAGATACACAGTCACAGTGTGCAGGGTTGGATCTGACGCGTTTCCCGCATGCTCACATGCGCTTCATCAGAGATCTAATGGTGTTCACCTGGTGGCAGGTTAAATACTGGTGTTAGCCAATAGTGTATGAGCAAAGCCTAATAGAAATTGTGTGAATAAAGCCTGGTTTGGTAATTGTTTAGTGCAGCAAAAGAAAAACATAATTTATGCTTACCTGATAAATTCCTTTCTTCTGTTGTGTGATCAGTCCACGGGTCATCATTACTTCTGGGATATTATCTGCTCCCCTACAGGAAGTGCAAGAGGATTCACCCAGCAGAGTTGCTATATAGCTCCTCCCCTCTACGTCACCTCCAGTCATTCGACCAAAGACCAACGAGAAAGGAGAAGCCAAGGGTGTAGTGGTGACTGGATTATAATTTTAAAAAATATTTACCTGCCTTAAAAAACAGGGCGGGCCGTGGACTGATCACACAACAGAAGAAAGGAATTTATCAGGTAAGCATAAATTATGTTTTCTTCTGTTATGTGTGATCAGTCCACGGGTCATCATTACTTCTGGGATACCAATACCAAAGCAAAAGTACACGGATGACGGGAGGGATAGGCAGGCTCATTATACAGAAGGAACCACTGCCTGAAGAACCTTTCTCCCAAAAATAGCCTCCGAAGAAGCAAAAGTGTCAAATTTGTAAAATTTGGAAAAAGTATGAAGCGAAGACCAAGTTGCAGCCTTGCAAATCTGTTCAACAGAGGCCTCATTCTTAAAGGCCCAAGTGGAAGCCACAGCTCTAGTGGAATGAACTGTAATTCTTTCAGGAGGCTGCTGTCCAGCAGTCTCATAGGCTAAACGTATTATGCTACGAAGCCAAAAAGAGAGAGAGGTAGCAGAAGCTTTTTGACCTCTCCTCTGTCCAGAATAAACGACAAACAGGGAAGAAGTTTGGCGAAAATCTTTAGTTGCCTGCAAGTAGAACTTGAGGGCACGAACTACATCCAGATTGTGTAGAAGACGTTCCTTCTTTGAAGAAGGATTTGGACACAAGGATGGAACAACAATCTCTTGATTGATATTCCTGTTAGTGACTACCTTAGGTAAGAACCCAGGTTTAGTACGCAGAACTACCTTGTCTGAGTGAAAGATCAGATAAGGAGAATCACAATGTAGGGCTGATAACTCAGAGACTCTTCGAGCCGAGGAAATAGCCATTAAAAACAGAACTTTCCAAGATAACAATTTTATATCAATGGAATGAAGGGGTTCAAACGGAACACCCTGTAAAACGTTAAGAACTAAGTTTAAACTCCATGGCGGAGCAACAGTTTTAAACACAGGCTTGATCCTAGCTAAAGCCTGACAAAAGGCCTGGATGTCTGAATTTTCTGACAGACGCCTGTGTAACAAGATGGACAGAGCTGAGATCTGTCCCTTTAATGAGCTAGCCGATAAACCCTTTTCTAAACCTTCTTGTAGAAAAGACAATATCCTAGGAATCCTAACCTTACTCCAGGAGTAATCTTTGGATTCACACCAGTATAGGTATTTACGCCATATTTTATGGTAAATCTTTCTGGTAACAGGCTTCCTAGCCTGTATCAGGGTATCAATAACCGACTCAGAAAAACCACGTTTTGATAAAATCAAGCGTTCAATTTCCAAGCAGTCAGCTTCAGAGAAGTTAGACTTTGATGTTTGAATGGACCCTGAATCAGAAGGTCCTGTCTTAGAGGTAGAGACCAAGGCGGACAGGATGACATGTCCACTAGATCTGCATACCAAGTCCTGCGCGGCCATGCAGGCGCTATTAGAATCACTGATGCTCTCTCCTGTTTGATTTTGGCAATCAATCGAGGAAGCAGTGGGAAGGGTGGAAACACATAAGCCATCCTGAAGTTCCAAGGTGCTGTCAAAGCATCTATCAGAACCGCTCCCGGATCCCTGGATCTGGATCCGTAGAGAGGAAGTTTGGCGTTCTGGCGAGACGCCATGAGATCTATCTCTGGTTTGCCCCAACGTTGAAGTATTTGGGCAAAGACCTCCGGATGAAGTTCCCACTCCCCCGGATGAAGAGTCTGGCGACTCAAGAAATCCGCCTCCCAGTTCTCCACTCCCGGGATGTGGATTGCTGACAGGTGGCAAGAGTGAGACTCTGCCCAGCGAAGTATCTTTGATACTTCTATCATTGCTAGGGAGCTTCTTGTCCCTCCTTGATGGTTGATGTAAGCTACAGTCGTGATGTTGTCCGACTGAAACCTGATGAACCCCCGAGTCTTTAACTGGGGCCAAGATAGAAGGGCATTGAGAACTGCTCTCAATTCCAGAATGTTTATTGGCAGGAGACTTTCCTCCTGACTCCATTGTCCCTGAGCCTTCAGAGAATTCCAGACAGCGCCCCAACCTAGAAGGCTGGCGTCTGTTGTTACAATTGTCCAGTCCGGCCTGCTGAACGGCATCCCCCTGGACAGATGTGGCCGAGAAAGCCACCATAGAAGAGAGTTTCTGGTCTCTTGATCCAGATTCAGAGTGGGGGACAAATCTGAGTAATCCCCATTCCACTGACTCAGCATGCACAATTGCAGCGGTCTGAGATGTAGGCGTGCAAAGGGAACTATGTCCATTGCTGCTACCATTAAGCCGATCACCTCCATGCATTGAGCTACTGACGGGAGTTGAATGGAATGAAGGACACGGCATGCATTTAGAAGCTTTGTTAATCTGTCTTCTGTCAGATAAATCCTCATTTCTACAGAATCTATAAGAGTCCCCAAGAATGGAACTCTTGTGAGAGGAAAGAGAGAACTCTTCTTTTCGTTCACTTTCCATCCATGCGACCTTAGAAATGCCAGAACTAACTCTGTATGAGACTTGGCAGTTTGAAAGCTTGAAGCTTGTATCAGAATGTCGTCTAGGTACGGAGCTACCGAAATTCCTCGCGGTCTTAGTACCGCCAGAAGGGCACCCAGAACCTTTGTAAAGATTCTTGGAGCCGTAGCCAATCCGAATGGAAGGGCTACAAACTGGTAATGCCTGTTTAAGAAGGCAAACCTTAGATACCGGTAATGATCTTTGTGAATCGGTATGTGAAGGTAAGCATCCTTTAAATCCACTGTGGTCATGTACTGACCCTCTTGGATCATGGGTAAGATTGTCCGAATAGTTTCCATTTTGAACGATGGAACTCTTAGGAATTTGTTTAGGATCTTTAAATCCAAGATTGGCCTGAAAGTTCCCTCTTTTTTGGGAACCACAAACAGGTTTGAGTAAAACCCTTGTCCATGTTCCGACCGCGGAACCGGATGGATCACTCCCATTAATAATAGATCTTGTACACAGCGTAGAAACGCGTCTTTCTTTATTTGGTTTGTTGACAACCTTGACAGATGAAATCTCCCTCTTGGGGGAGATAATTTGAAGTCTAGAAGGTATCCCTGAGATATGATCTCTAGCGCCCAGGGATCCTGGACATCTCTTGCCCAAGCCTGGGCGAAGAGAGAGAGTCTGCCCCCCACTAGATCCGGTCCCGGATCGGGGGCCCTCGGTTCATGCCGTCTTAGGGGCAGCAGCAGGTTTTCTGGCCTGCTTGCCCTTATTCCAGGACTGGTTAGGTTTCCAGCCTTGTCTGTAACGAGCAACAGCTCCTTCCTGTTTTGGTGCAGTGGAAGTTGATGCTGCACCTGCTTTGAAATTCCGAAAGGGACGAAAATTAGACTGTCTAGCCTTAGCTTTGGCTTTGTCTTGAGGTAGAGCGTGGCCCTTACCTCCTGTAATGTCAGCGATAATTTCTTTCAAACCGGGCCCAAATAAAGTTTGCCCCTTGAAAGGTATATTAAGTAATTTGGACTTAGAAGTTACATCAGCCGACCAGGATTTTAGCCACAGCGCCCTACGTGCCTGAATGGCGAATCCTGAATTCTTAGCCGTAAGTTTAGTTAAATGTACTACGGCCTCCGAAATGAATGAATTAGCTAGTTTAAGGACTCTAAGCCTGTCCGTAATGTCGTCCAGCGTAGCTGAACTAAGGTTCTCTTCTAGAGACTCAATCCAAAATGCTGCCGCAGCCGTGATCGGCGCGATGCATGCAAGGGGTTGTAATATAAAACCTTGTTGAACAAACATTTTCTTAAGGTAACCCTCTAATTTTTTATCCATAGGATCTGAAAAAGCACAGCTATCCTCCACCGGGATAGTGGTACGCTTAGCTAAAGTAGAAACTGCTCCCTCCACCTTAGGGACCGTTTGCCATAAGTCCCGTGTGGTGGCGTCTATTGGAAACATCTTTCTAAATATTGGAGGGGGTGAGAACGGCACACCGGGTCTATCCCACTCCTTAGTAACAATTTCAGTTAATCTCTTAGGTATAGGAAAAACGTCAGTACTCGCCGGTACCGCAAAGTATTTATCCAACCTACACATTTTCTCTGGTATTGCAACAGCGTTACAATCGTTGAGAGCTGCTAAGACCTCCCCTAGTAATACACGGAGGTTTTCCAATTTAAATTTAAAATTTGAAATATCTGAATCCAATCTGTTTGGATCAGAACCGTCACCTACAGAATGAAGCTCTCCGTCCTCATGCTCTGCAAGCTGTGACGCAGTATCAGACATGGCCCTAGAATTATCAGCGCACTCTGTTCTCACCCCAGAGTGATCACGCTTGCCTCTTAGTTCTGGTAATTTAGCCAAAACTTCAGTCATAACAGTAGCCATATCTTGTAATGTTAGCTGTAATGGCTGCCCAGATGTACTAGGCGCCATAATATCACGCACCTCCCGGGCGGGAGACGCAGGTACTGACACGTGAGGCGAGTTAGTCGGCATAACTCTCCCCTCGCTGTTTGGTGAAATTTGTTCAATTTGTACAGATTGGCTTTTATTTAAGGTAGCATCAATACAGTTAGTACATAAATTTCTATTGGGCTCCACCTTGGCATTGGAACAAATGACACAGGTATCTTCCTCTGAATCAGACATGTTTAACACACTAGCAATAAACATGCAACTCGGTTACAATTTTATTTAATAAAAACGTACTGTGCCTCAAAAGCACTAAACGATTAAATGACAGTTGAAATAATGAACTGAAAAACAGTTATAGCATCACTCTTAACAAACAACACAACTTTTTAGCAAAGGTTTGTTCCCATTAGTAAAATAACACTAATTAAATTTTAAACAACGTTTTAAATCACAGTCACTATATAAATCTCACAGCTCTGCTGAGAGAATCTACTTCCCTTCAAAGAAGTTTGAAGACCCCTGAGTTCTGTCAGAGATGAACCGGATCATGCAGAAAATATAAGTGTAACTGACTGAAAATTTTTTGATGCGTAGCAAAGAGCGCCAAAAAACGGCCCCTCCCCCTCACACACAGCAGTGAGAGAGAAACGAAACTGTCATAATCAAAACAAGCAAACTGCCAAGTGGAAAAATAATGCCCAAATATTTATTCACTCAGTACCTCAGAAATGCAAACGATTCTACATTCCAGCAAAAACGTTTAACATGAATTAAATACCTATTAAAAGGTTTAATGTACTTTTACAGAGTAATTCCGGTGAAATACCATCCCCAGAATACTGAAGTGTAGAGTATACATACATGTCATTATAACGGTATAGCAGGATTTTCTCATCAATTCCATTCAGAAAATAAAAACTGCTACATACCTCAATGCAGATTCAACTGCCCGCTGTCCCCTGATCTGAAGCTTTTACCTCCCTCAGATGGCCGAGAAACAGCAATATGATCTTAACTACTCCGGTTAAAATCATAAGAAAAACTCTGGTAGATTCTTCTTCAAACTCTGCCAGAGAAGTAATAACACGCTCCGGTGCTATTGTAAAATAACAAACTTTTGATTGAAGTTATAAAAACTAAGTATAATCACCATAGTCCTCTCACACCTCCTATCTAGTCTTTGGGTGCAAGAGAATGACTGGGGGTGACGTAGAGGGGAGGAGCTATATAGCAACTCTGCTGGGTGAATCCTCTTGCACTTCCTGTAGGGGAGCAGATAATATCCCAGAAGTAATGATGACCCGTGGACTGATCACACATAACAGAAGAAAAGAAAAATGCTAAGTGTTAAATTCTATATATATATAAATAATTATAAATATAAATATACACACCACACACAAATATTACACAAACACAACAAATATTACACATATTACCTATAACACAGTCACACACACACTCTCACCAAATAATACACACACCGCATGTTACACACGCAGAGACCAAATATTACACACAACAAATATATCACACACACGTCACACATGCACTAAAACAAAACAAAAAAACAACATCAATAAAAATACAATTATTTTCCGATTTTACTGCGTAGACTGTCCAGTGAGATCAAAATCAAAATACTGGTCTTTGGACAACAAGACAACATCTAAACAGTAAAACGGTTTTCTGAACCTTCTGAACTAAGGCCATGGTAATGTGCAACTCCCATGGCAGAATTAGGTTAGGATGTGAAAATGTAAAGCATAAGACTTAAAGGGACAGTATTCACTGTGTGACTACATATGCTGCAGTCTTTCAATAAATGAACATTTCAGCAGAGTCTGAACTTTATTAGATTAACACCTTGTTTGATGCAAATGTTTTCCAATTGTCAAACTCCACAACTTTCCTTATTTGGAGGATTAAATTTCGACTTGAATCTGGCCACGGTTAGAAATCTCCAGTTTCCCTTCAGAAGTTAACAAACTTAACATTAGGGACAGATATGTGGCAGAGTTATGCTTGTGAAGTCTGTCCTGTGCTTTTTCAATAGTCACAATGTTTACAATGTTAAGACTTAAATTACAGGAAAAGGGGGCAAAATAAATAATACATGTATATAACAGATGTTTTACTATGTATAATTAAAGGGACACTCAAGTCAAAATAAACTTTTATGATTTGTAAAGAGCACGCATTTTTAAGACACTTTACAATTTACTTCCATTATGACATTTTGCACAGTCTTTTATATTCACACTTTCTGGGGTACAAGATAATACTGGGCATGTGCACAAGCTCACAGGGTATACGTATACTAGTCTGTGATTGACTGATGTCTGTCACATGATATAGGCAGCCGGAAAATGGGAGGAAAAAAAATTGTCAGAAAAAAATCTACTGCTTATTTGAAATTCAGAGTAAGTGCTATTGCATTGCCTTTTTATTATGCACATGTTAATTATGTAATTCTACTACATCGAGTGGTCCTTTAATCATTTTATTTACAATCTCAAACTATTGTCCCCTTAACCCCTTAAGTGCAGATGATAACATTTATATATATATATATATATATATATATATATATATATATATATATATATATATATATATATATATATATATATATATATATAAATAAAAGACTCCATAACATCCAAAGGAGGAAGAAACAGGAACTCCGGACTCCAAAAACTTGTGCAAAGAAGTTTATTCAGAAATGTTGCTCATAGTAAGGTGTGTAACCTAGAATACACCTGACGTGTTTCGTTTGTATACATACATACATACATAGGCAGTCCCCGGGTTACAGACATCCGACTTAAGTACAACTCGTACTTACAAACTGAGAAAATAGAGCTTTATCGCCAATCCTTTTTTCCAGAATAACCCAAAATACTAAAAAAACAATTGTCACAAGGACAGAAAGTGAGGTGAAATTTTCTGAACAGGGGCACAGATATCAAAACAAACTTTTCCCTATGCTATCCAAAACTAAACAAATGTTTGGCTAGAGTTTCATCTCAAAAAAGTGCCTGTTCCAGCTTACTAACAAATTCAACTTAAGAACAAACCTACAGAACCTATCTTGTTCGTAACCTGGGGACTGCTTAAATATATATATATATATATATATATATATATATATATATATATATATATATATATATATATATATATATACACATAAAGAAAATGCACTCTCTGGATTTAAAAGTTTCAATAAGCTTTACTGTGTGACGTTTCGAGGCTTTCGCCCCTTCCTCGAAACGTCACACAGTAAAGCTTATTGAAACTTTTGAATCCAGAGAATGCATTTTCTTTATTCATTTATTGTATCCTTGATGAACCCTGGTCTGAATATTGCTTAGTCGGTAAGATTTTGTGAGAGTGCTGCAATCTTCAAATTGGATATATACAGTATATATATATATATATATATATATATATATATATATATATATATATATATATATATATATAATATATATATATATATATATAAACGAATTAGGTAAAGTGGCATGCCATCCATCCACCAGCCTGGTGACCTGCAGCAAAGGTAAATGTTTTGTATATATATATATATATATGTATAATTCCAGGAGGTAGATAACAAATGGCGCCAGCAATGTTTCTTTAAAAGTTGAAAATCTTTATTGGGGTGTCATCATAGAAGGACAACGACGTTTCGTGTCACACAGACCCTTAATCATGCTATGGAATGCTATGCAACACAGCTTTAAATAGGGTAAGTACCTTAATTACAAAAACATTAACTCTATCAGTGCTAAACATTATTGTCAGGGCACAGATGCTTCTACTGCCATCTGCAGGTCACAGTTATATATTACTCACAAACTAGTTAATGCAATATATTTTAAGCATACAAGAAGTGGTGCATAATTAGATCATGAGATCCAAACCTTAAAAATAATTACATATACATACATTTCAAAAATAGAATATACAAAAGACTATTATAAAAATAAATGGAGATCATAATCCCTGTAGAGACCTATAGGATGCAGAGTTTTGAGATGTTGGATCCACCATACTTCTCTCTTTTTTAATTCCAATTCCCTATTGCCCCCTCTCCTAAGTTTTGGGATGTGATCGATTATTTGGACCCTAAGTTGACTGACGGTGTGTCCCATTTCTAAAAAATGTGAAGAAACCGGAAGAGTTCTGTCTTCACATCTAATTGAAGATTTGTGTGCACCAATCCTATCTCTAATGGGGCGTGTTGTCTCTCCTACATAGCCCCTCCCACATGGGCATTTTAATAGGTAAACTACAAAATCAGTGTCACAGGTATAGTAACCCTTAATTTCACGAGATTTCCTATCATGTAATTGTGCTACATGTTTGCCTTTTATCATGGCATTGCATTGTGCACAGTGAAGACAAGGGTATGAACCTTTTTTGGGGGGTTGTAAGATAGGTAATTCTATTAGTGTTTGATCCACCTATGTCAGCTTTAACCAAAGTGTCCCTTATATTTTTAACCCCTCTGTAGGAGTGCATAGGGGGAATTTTAAACTCTGGTATGTGGGGGTTAAATTTATTTAAAAGATACCAGTGTTTCTTTATGATCCTAGCAATATCATCACTGTGTGTATTAAATTCAAAAGTGAAGATAACACGATTAATGTCTTTGTTTTTACTCTTGTGTCACTCAAGGCTTCACTCTTGCATCTAGTAATCATAGAGGGGGGTATCCTCTTTCCCTAAACTTGTCAGCCATTTCCTCAAGTCTAACTTCTTGTAAATCTTTATCCTGTACATTTCTGATGGTTCTAATAAATTGACTTTTTGGAATGGAGGAAAAAACCTTCTTAGGATGATAACTATTAAAGTGAAGCAGTGTGTTGCGATCAGTAGGCTTAACATACAGATCCATTATAAGAACTGAATCTTTCTTGTATATAATAGTATCAAGGTAGTTCACTGAAGTATCGGAAAAATTTAATGTGAATCTGAGACTATCAGTACATATATTAAGTTCCTCTACAAAACATTTTTGACGTTGGGGGCGGCAGATTAGGGGTTAATAAATGTAGGTAGGTGACAGTGATGTTAGGGGCGGCAGATTAGGGGTTAATAATATTTAACTAGTGTTTGTGAGGCGGGAGTGCGGTGGTTTAGGGGTTAATATGTTTATTCTAGTAGTGGCGATGTACGGAGCGGCAGATTAGGGGTTAATAATTTTATTTTAGTGTTTGCGATGCGGGAGGGCCTCGGTTTAGGGGTTAATAGGTAGTTTATGGGTGTTAGTGTACTTTTTAGCACTTTAGTTATGAGTTTTATGCTACGGCTTTGTAGTGTAAAACTCATAACTACTGACTTTAGAATGCGGTACGAATCTTGACGGGATAGGGTGTACCTCTCACTTTTTGGCCTCCCAGGACAAGCTTGTAATACCGGCACTATGGAAGTCCCATTGAAAAAAGACTATACGCAATTTGCGTAAGTTGATTTGCGGTAAGGCCAAAAAAGTGTGCGGTGCCCCTAAATCTGCAAGACTCCTAATAGCAGCGGTAGTAAAAAAGCAGCGTTATGAGGCTTAACGCTGCTTTTTTACTCATAACGTAAGACTCGTAATCTAGCCGTAAGTTTTTTTGTTTCATATTTTTTTGAGACAATAAATTTTTAACATAATTTTGTACAAATTTTATAAATGTCTCAACTCCTGGGTTAATAGAGCTTGGAACAAAGGTAGATTTGTTTCTTAAATTCAGGGATTTTAAATTAAATATGGCATTATCAATATCAGTTGATACATTATTGACCACAACATTACTTTCATTGCCAAAGTGTGCTTTTAATTTTAAAGAACAAAAGAACCTGTAAAGATCTTTTTCAACAGTAAATTCATTAATGAAACCATTGGGACAAAAGGATAATCCTTTGCACAATATAGAATATTCATCCTGAGTGAGCATATATTTAGAAATATCAATAACGGCAATATTTTTACCTTCAGTATTACTATCTGTACAATCAAGATTTAACATATCAGGATTAGTAATGTCCTCTTTGGTCGCATCTACAGAAATGTGTGCAAACAGTTCATTAGAGATTAAATCAGGGAAGCGTTGTGGGTACCTTGAAGTTAGTTGTTCATTTTTTTCTTTCTCCTTTGTGTCTGCTTGTTTCGTGTACTGCTCCGCTGGGCCCTATGTTTCTTTCCTCCCCTCTGGTATCGTTTTCTGTTCCGGAGCTGAATAAATCATCCGATGAACTTGCCGGTGAATTGCCCGTTGCAGACCCCATAACTCCTGTCTTTTATACACTAACCAAAATTCATAAAAATCAGAATAATCCACCGGGTAGACCAATTGTTGCCAGCACAGACTCTGTATTTTATCATATTGCAATATTTGTTGATAAAATTATTAATCCCCTTGCTTCCAAACAATTATCTTTCCTTAAAGATACAGGTGATTTACTAGAAAAGCTTTCTCATATTACTGATGTGGGTAATGATATCCTCTTTTCATTAGACGTTGTCAGCTTATACACTTGTATACCTCATGAGGCAGGAATTCAAGCTGCCCTTGAATTCATTAAACAAGAAACAAACTTATCAATGCCACAATGTAATTTCATTGAAGATCTGCTTAACTTACTACTGTATCTTAATTATTTCCTTTTTCAGGATACTTTCTATTTACAAAAATGAGGGACCGCCATGGGTTCTAATATGGCCCCTTCATACGCCAACATCTTCGTCAGTCAATTTGAAAAAAGAATGGTATATACTTATCAAAACTTTAAAACAAAATGCAGGCTATGGTTTTGCTATATCGATGATGTGTTTGGTGTATGGAGGGGCCCTATAACATCCCTTAAAAAATTCAGTTCTTATAACGGATCTGTATGTTAAGCCTACTGATCGCAACACACTGCTTCACTTTAATAGTTATCATCCTATGAAGGTTTTTTTCCTCCATTCCAAAAAGTCAATTTATTAGAACCATCAGAAATGTATAAGATAAAGATTTACAAGAAGTTAGACTTGAGGAAATGGCTGACAAGTTTAGGGAAAGAGGATACCCCCCTCTATGATTACTAGATGCAAGAGTGAAGCCTTGAGTGACACAAGAGTAAAAACAAAGACATTAATCGTGTCATCTTTACTTCTGAATTTAATACACACAGTGATAATATTGCTAATATCATAAAGAAACACTGGTATCTTTTAAATAAATTTAACCCCCACATACCAGAGTTTAAAATTATCCCTATGCACTCCTACAGAAGGGTTAAAAATATAAGGGGCACTTTGGTTAAAGCTGACATAGGTGGATTAAACACTAATAGAATTATCTATCTTACAACCCCCAAAAAGGTTCAAACCCTTGCCTTCACTGTGCGCAATGCAATGCCATGATAAAAGGCAAACATGTAGCACAATTAAATGATAGGAAAACTCGTGAAATTAATGGTTACTATACCTGTGACACTGATTTTGTAGTTTACCTATTAAAATGCCCATGTAGGAGGGGCTATGTAGGGGAGACGCCACATTAGAGATAGGATAAGTGCACACAAAGAGGTATGGTGGATCCAACATCTCAAAACTCTGCATCCTATAGGTCTCAACAGGGATTATGATCTCCATTTGTTTTTATAATAGTCTTTTGTTTATTCTATTTTTGATATGTATATATATATGTAATTATTTTTAAGGTTTGGATCTCATGATCTAATTATGCACAACTTCTTGTATGCTTAAAATATATTGCATTAACTAGTTTGGGAGTAATATATAACTCTGACCTGCAGATGGCAGCAGAAGCATCTGTGCCCTGACAATAATGTTTAGCACTCATAGGCATCTATTTATCAAGCCGTCAACTTACTTGCATTCGACTGCACCAATACGCTCGCCTAAGATCACCTAACATTGCTGCCGCTGACCTGAATACGTTCTCCAAAATTATCAAAAAAGCTGTCAAAAAGCCACGCACCAAGTACAGTGCGATGAGCAGCAGACTGTTATTAACTAACAGTCATCGATCTCACTGCTCTTCGGCTTTTTCCCAGGTTTATTGGTACCCTGTCACTAAACACCCACACTATACTATACTGTTTTACCCCCTATACCGCCGCTCCTGGAGCCCACCGCAACTCTAATAAATGTATTAACCCCTAAAACGCCGCTCACTGACCCCGCCGCAACTAAAGTGTTTAACCCCTAAACCGCCGCTCCCGGAGCCCACCACCACCTACATAATACTTATTAACCCCTAATCTGCCGCCCCCGACACCGCCGCCACCTACATTATACTTATTAACCCCTAATCTTCCGCCCCCTACACCCCCGTCACCTATATGATATTTATTAACCCCTAATCTGCCCCCCCTACACCGTCGCCACCTACATTATACTTATTAACCCCTAATCTGCCGCCCCGCCACTGCCGCCACCTACATTATAATTATTAACCCCTAATCTTCCGCCCCCTACACCGCTGCCACCTACATTATATTTATTAACCCCTAATCTGCCCCCCTACACCGCCGCCACCTACCTACATTTATTAACCCCTAATCTGCCGCCTCCAACGTCGTTGCCACTATATTACATTTATTAACCCCTAAACCTAAGTTTAACCCTAACCCTAACACCCCCTAACAAATAGAATTTAAATAAATCTAAATAAATATTCCTATCACTAAAAAAACTATTCCTATTTAAAACTAGATACTTACCTATAAAATAAACCCTAAGATAGCTACAATATAACTAATAGTTACATTGTATCTATCTTAAAGGGACATTAAACCCTAATTTTTTCTTTCATGATTCAGATAGAGAATACCATTTAAAACAAGTTTCTTATTTACTTCTATTATGTAATTTGTTTCATTCTCTTGATATTCTGTCCTGAAAAGCATATCTAGATAGGCACAGTAGCTGCTGATTGGTGGCTGCACATAGATGCCTCATGTGATTGGCTCATCCATGTGCATTGCTATTTCTTTAATAAAGGATATCTAAATAATGAAGCAAATTAGATAATAGAAGTAAATTGGAATGTTGTTTAAAATTGTATTCTCTGTCTGAATCATGAAATATTTTTTGGGGGTTTAATGTCCCTTTAAGTTTTATTTTTATTTTACAGGCAAGTTTGTATTTATTTTAACTAGGTACAATAGTTACTAAATAGTTATGAACTATTTAGTAACTACCTAGTTAAAATAAAGACAAATTTACCTGTAAAATAAAAGCTAACCTAAGTTACAATTACACCTAACACTACACTATAATTAAATTAATTAATCTAAACTAAATACAATTAAATACAATTAAATAAAATTATCTAAAGTAAAAACAAACAAACACTAAATTACAGAAAATAATAAACAAATTACAAGAGTTTTAAACTAATTACACCTAATCTAATCCCCCTAACAAAATAAAAAGCCCCCCCAAAATAAAAAGCCCAACCCTACACTAAATTACAAATAGCCTTAAAAGAGCCTTTTGCGGGGCATTGCCCCAAAGTAATCAGATCTTTTACCTGTAAAAAAAAATTACAACCCCCCCAACATTAAAACCCACCACCCACACAACCAACCCTACTGTAACAACAGTTCCTTTAACTGCAGGCGGATTCCTTTCTCTCTCCCCTATAAATAGGAACAGCTGCCTCATAACCTTGCTTGATTAATTTGATACCTATGCTGTTCTTATACAGTGTCACACTGAACTCGCAGTGTGAGTTCATCTCCAAGTTCCTGACTCCAGTTCTCTAGACAGATTTGCTGTAAGTCTCTACAGGTCAACTTCCTCAAATGTGGATGTAAGAACTTACCTATTTGTTTACAGTTAATTCTGTTTTTCTTACTCAAACGATTTCTACAAAGTAATTCAGTTTCAGCTGATCTCTGCTTCAGTCTCAACCTCGGCAGTCGGCCAATACGTCAGTTCCGCAGCAGTTTACCCCGGTTCTCAACAAATCTGTTTGAAAGCTTTACAGACAACTGCAGATTAGGCTTTCAGCTCAGTACAGGCAATCTCCGGTAAGTCCTTGTCAGGGTTTTTCCTGACTTGTTTGCCATGTGCTGCTGGCAGCCATTTTACTCACCTCTCTTCCTGATTATGGTGCATTGTGGGGGATGTTGCTCACTTCCTGCACTTCCTTTTATGGTCAGACTGGTTTACATCATCCATGTGAGACAGGATGCAGTCTCAGAATTGTGATGTCATCACTTATTATTTAAAGGGCCTCTGTTCAGTATGCTTGGTCCTTGCGTTGTCTCAGACCTGTTTGTGAGAGCTCCTGTGTTTTACCTGGCTGCCTGACGTCCTTTCTGGCTCCTGATCACTGGCTTGTTCCTGACTCTGCTGTTTTCCTTGTTCCTGAGTCCGGCTCGTCTGACTATTCGCTTTGGCTCCTGACTCGACTACCAGCTCTGGTTTTGACTCCTGGCTTGTTATTTGACTTGTGGACTTTTTATTATTTTTTGCTATTAATAAAGGTGTGATTATTTTTGCACTTCTCGTCTCAGTCTGATTCCTGGCACCCTGACATTACGCAAGGAACATGAATCCTGATGGTGCTAATAATCCACCTTTACCTGCCATAATTTCCAGGATGGATGAGCAGGATCACCGCTTGGATCAATTTGCACTAGACCTGAAAACCCTGCTGACTCGCACTGCACATTTGGACCAAAGTGTCCCGCAAGTTATGGCTGCTCCTGTTTCCGCTGCTGCACCTATGCCTACCAGGAGCATGTCCGGTTCTACACCTCTACCTCAGCGATATGGAGGCGATCCTAATCAGTGCAGAGGGTTTTTGAACCAGGTGGGCATTTACTTTAAGATGTTACCTCAGGCGTTTCTCTCTGACAGAGCTAAGGTGGGATTTCTCATCTCGTTACTCTCTGACACAGCTCTTGCCTGGGCTAATCCCTTGTGGGAGACTAATAAACCTGTGATTTCAAATTACCCTGAATTTGTGGCCTCCTTTCGAAGGGTATTTGATGTTCCAGCTCGCTCCTCCTCTGCTGCTAAACTACTCATGTCCATTCAGCAAGGTACAAGACCTGTTGCTCAGTATGCCATTGAGTTCTGTACGCTTGCAGCAGAGGTGGGCTGGAACAATGAAGCCCTTGTTGCCGCCTTCTTTCATGGGCTCTCTGATGCGATTAAAGACGAAGTTGCTGCCAGAGATTTACCAGAGGATCTTGAGGCATTGGTGTCTTTTTTGATCCTAATTGACATCAGACTAAGTGAGAGGCCTTTTTTCAAGGAGCGCTTGCGGAAACCTCCTGTACCGTTGTCTCCTATGTGTTCGTTCCCACCCATGCCTCCCTCTCCTCCCATGCGTCCTGGTCCAGAGTCACCAGGTACTGCTGAGCCGATGCAGTTGGGATTCACAAATCTCTCCGCGGCGCAGAGGGCCTTTAGGAGGAGGGAGGGGCTCTGCTTCTATTGTGGGTTACAGGTCCACCTTTTGAAATCTTGTCCTACACGGCCGGGAAACGCTCACACCTAAGGTCCTGTCGAGGGGCAGACCTTAGGTGGTTTATCCTTGTCCCCAGAACCGCTAAAGGAGAAACCTTTGGTCACGATTGTCCTTTCCTGTGTGAACTCCTCCATAGTCACCCAGGCTCTTGTTGACTCCGGTGATGCGGGCTATTTCATTGACAGTGCTTTTGTATTGAAGCACTCCATTCCTGTTTTGCCTCGGTCCGTTCCGCTTGCTATTGAGGCCATTAATGGCAGGCCCCTTCAGCCCGCACTCGTTACTCACGAAACCGTTCTGTTGTCCATGGCTGTTGGGGCTCTCCATTTTGAAACCCTCCAGTTCCAGGTGATAAACTCTCCACATTTTCCGGTTGTTCTGGGTTATCCCTGGCTCCAAAAGCACAATCACAGTCTCGACTGGCGCAGGGCCGAAATTTTGTCGTGGTCTCCGCAATGTATTTCCACTTGTCTTCAGAAAACAGTTAAAGTCTTGTGCACTTCTTCAGTGTCTCCATTGCCAGAGGAGTACGGAGAGTTCATAAACGTTTTTGACAAGGTGAGTGCCGGTACGTTGCCTCCTCACCGGTCTTATGATTGTGCCATAGACCTGCAACCCGGAGCCATTCCTTCTCGGGCCGGGTTTACCCTCTGTCTGTTGCAGAGAATTGTGCTATGGAGGAGTATGTTTCCGATGCTCTGTCGCTGGGGATCATCCGCAAATCCTGCTCTCCTGCAGGGGCTGGCTTCTTCTTTGTGAAGAAAAATGGTGGTGCGTTAAGACCATGCATCGATTATAGGGGTCTTAATCGTCTTACCATTAAGAATGCTTACCCTATTCCGCTCATTACGGAACTCTTTGACCGCCTCAAGGAAGCTACGGTCTTTACTAAGCTTGATTTGAGAGGAGCGTACAATCTCGTTAGGATCAAGGAGGGCCACGAATGGAAAACAGCATTTAACACCAGGAGCGGGCATTATGAGTATCTTGTAATGCCCTTTGGCCTATATAATGCTCCTGCTGTTTTCCAGGAATTTATTAATGATGTCCTATGAGATATGTTGCAACAGTGTGTTGTGGTGTACTTAGACAACATCCTCATACACTCACCCACACTTGAGGCTCATCGTTCTGATGTTACACGGGTTCTTCAGAGACTACGTGAGAACGGTCTGTTTTCTAAACTTGAGAAATGTGAGTTCCATCAGACTCAAGTAACCTTCCTAGGTTATGTTATCTCTGTTGCAGGGTTCTCCATGGATTCTTTGCTGCAACTCCAGTTCTGGCTCATCCTAACCCTGTCCTGCCTTTCGTTCTTGAGGTCGATGCGTCTGAGACTGGAGTAGGTGCCCTCTTGTCTCAACGTCCTACACTGACGGTTCCTTACAGAATAGAAATATATAGGCACTCTACGTAAGTCACACAGAATCCCAAAATAATGTAAAAGAATAAAAACAACAAAGGTGATAGTTATCTATATAGAGCTATATGTATAAACAACCGGCTTAATTATATTAAAAACTAAGCTCGTATATAACAATTCGATAGAGCTCATATATACCCTGTTTTCATGTCGTATATTATATTTTGCTATTATGCTATGGAGATATACAACCTGATGTCCAAGGAAGGAAATGGGTCTGTCCAGATAATACTAATATAATATTGATGTTAATTTGTCACAGTTCCCTTAGGTTTATGTTCCTTTTTTACTTGTTAGTAGATCACAATAAAGTGTTACACACTGCAGGTAAAGTTTCCAATGTTAAGTAAGCTTGTGTCGGGTGCTGCTCTTTGATCGGAAAGGTTACTCTACAGGCTCAATTCATTTTTAATCTTGTAAGTGCATATTGTTAGCGCTTATTTTGTTGTCAATAAATTCTATCACTTGAATCGGAGGATGCGCTTTTTCTTTTTTTCTTAGATTATTGACGGTTCCTTGCATCCGTGTGGTTTCTTCTCTAAGAAATTGTCTCCAGCAGAGTGTAATTATGAAATTGGCGACAGGGAATTACTGGACATCATTTTGGCGCTCAAGGAATGGAGGCATCTTCTCGAGGAAACTAGCGTGCCAGTGCTCATTCTTACTGACCACAAGAATTTAACTTATCTATCTGAAGCAAAACGTTTGCCGCCCCGACAGGCCAGATGGGCGCTATTTTTGTCTCAATTTAATTATGTGGTCTCCTACCTGCCTGGTAGTAAGAATGTTAGGGCTGATGCCCTCTCTCGACAATTTTCACCTCTGTCCAAGGAGGAGTCTGTACCTACTCCAGTTATACCTCCTGACCATATTTTGGCTACCATACGTACTAATTTGACTTCACCCTTGGGGTAGGAGATCCTGGCTGCACAAACCAATGCACCTCCTGAGAAACCTAGTGGTAAGTGTTTTGTTCCTGAGAATCTTCGAACAAAACTTTTGCACACTTACCACTATCCTAAAGCCGCAGGTCACCCAGGCAAGAACCAAATGATTTGGTCTGTCACTCGACAATTCTGGTGGCCAGGTCTTCGTTCTGATGTTGCTGCGTATGTTGCCTCCTGCTCAGTTTGTGCACAGAATAAGACTCCTCGACGACTTCCTGTGGGTCTTCTTCAACCTATTGCTAATGGTGAGCGTCCTTGGACACATCTTTCCATGGACTTCACTGTCGAGCTCCCTGTTTCCAATGGAAATACTGTTATCCTTATGGTGGTTGACCGTTTTCTAAAATGTCATATTGCATTCCCTTGAAGAAGTTGCCTACCGCTCAGGAGCTTGCTTTAATTTTTGCCCGTGAGGTCTTCCGTTTACATGGGTTACCCAAGGAGATAGTGTCGGACCGGGGTAGCCAGTTTGTCTCCAGATTTTGGCGTTCCTTTTGTGCTCAAATGGGGATCCAGCTCTCCTTCTCCTCGGCATATCACCCTCAATCCAATGGGGCTGCGGAACGGTCTAATCAAGCTCTGGAACAGTTCCTCCGTTGCTATGTCTCAGATCACCACAATAATTGGTCTGAACTGTTACCTTGGGCAGAGTTTGCTCGTAATAGTGCTATTAATGCTTCCTCCAAGTTATCCCCGTTCATGGCGAATTATGGGTTTCAACCATCCTTGTTGCCCGATTCATTAATGTCTCAGGGTATTCCGGCTTTGGAGGAGCATCTCCGGCAACTCTGTTCCACGTGGGTGCAGATTCAGGATTGCCTTCATCGTTCTATGCAGCGCCAAAAGTTCCAGGCTGATCGTAGGCATCTACCTGCACCTTCCTACCAGGTTGGTGAGAGAGTTTGGCTGTCCTCCCGCAACTTGAACCTTCGTGTGCCTTCCAATAAACTGGCTCCCCGTTATGTTGGTCCTTTTCGAATACTCCGACGGGTCAATCCTGTGGCCTACGCTCTTGACCTTCCTCCTGCAATGCGCATCTCCAATATTCTTCATGTCTCCCTCTTGAAACCATTGGTTTGTAATCGATTTACCACTGTGTTGCCTCGTCCCCGTCCTATCTTTGTTGACAACCATGAGGAGTATGAGGTCAGCAGCATTATTGGCTCTCATATGTCCAGGGGCCGAGTACAGTATTTGGTTCATTGGAGGGGCTACGGTCCAGAGGAGCGTTCATGGGTTCTCTCTTCTGATGTTCATGCTCCCGCCCTCCTCCGTGCCTTCCATGCCCGTTTCCCCAATAAGCCTTTTGTCCTCCCTCGGGGGAGGGGTCGTTGAGGGGAGGGTACTGTCAGGGTTTTTCCTGACTTGTTTGCCATGTGCTGCTGGCAGCCATTTTACTCACCTCTTTTCCTGATTATGGTGCATTGTGGTGGATGCTGCTCACTTCCTGCACTTCCTTTTATGGCCAGACTGGTTTACATCATCCATGTAAGACAGGATGCAGTCTCAGAATTGTGATGTCATCACTTATTATTTAAAGGGCCTCTGTTCAGTATGGTTGGTCCTTGCGTTGTCTCAGACCTGTTTGTGAGAGCTCCTGTGTTTTACCTGGCTGCCTGACGTCCTTCCTGGTTCCTGATCCCTGGCTTGTTCCTGGCTTTGCTGTTTTCCTTGTTCCTGATTCCGGCTCATCTGACTATTCGCTTTGGCTCCTGACTTGGCTCGTCTGACTACCAGCTCTGGTTTTGACTCCTGGCTTGTTAGTTGACTTGTGGACTTTTTATTAATTTTTGCTATTAATAAAGGTGTGATTATTTTTGCACTTCTCGTCTCAGTCTGATTCCTGGCACCCTGACAGTCCTGTTACATACTTTGCTGCTGCATATGTTTTGCACTCAATAATGTTGTGGTCTGCTGTATTGTACCCTGACTGTGTTGCGCTTCCCAGACAGTGCTCCCACCTTTATAAGGCTGTCACTTTGTAATGTATTCAGGGTTAAGACAGTGCATCATTTACAAAAAATCATAACATCCATCTTCTGCTATATAAACTCTGCAGCTGAGATTCATAAGTTGAAATTTAAACATAAACTCTTGTATGAATGTTTTATAAGTCTACAGATAAGCCTGGTGTGACACCTACTCTAAAGCCCACCCAATACCCCCTTAAAAAACCTAACACAAACCCCTTGAAGATCACCCTACCATGAGAAGTCTTCACCCAACCGGGCCGAAGTCCTCAATGAAGCCGGCAGAAGTGGTCCTCCAGACGGGCAGAAGTGGTCCTCCAGACGGGCAGAAGTCTTCATCCAGACGGCATCTTCTATCTTCATCCATCCGGCGTGGAGCGGCTCCATCTTCAAGACAACCGACGCGGAGTATCCTCTTCATCCGACGTCTTCTTCAACAATGACAGTTCCTTTAAGTGACGTCATCCAAGATGACGTCCCTTCAATTCCGATTGGCTGATAGAATTCCAATCAGCCAATAGAATGCAAGCTCAATCCTAATGGCTGATTGGATTAGCCAATAGGGTTGAACTTCAATCCTATTGGCTGATTGCATCAGCCAATTTGATTGATAACTAAGTGGAATCAGGCTTGCCACAAATACGCTGCGGTTGACGGCTTGATAAATAGATGACATAGAGTTAATGTTTTTGTAGTTAAGGTACTTACCCTAATTAAAGCTGTGTTGCATAGCATTCCATAGCATGATTAAGGGTCTGTGTGACCCAAAACGTTGTTGTCCTTCTATGATGACACCCCAATAAAGATTTTAAACTTTTAAAGAAACAGTACTGGCGCCATTTGTTATCTATCTCCTAAGCTACTAGCCAGCCCAAAATGTTACTCGCCACTTTTGATCCACCCACTACCCACACCACACCAACTAACCCACCCCCTTCTTTGCATATGTTTAGTTTAATTATTGACATTAATGTGAGGTCATAGCAGACCTCAAAAAAATTTTATGATTATTATCTCTCATCTATCTTTCTTCACTGCCTCCTCTCTCCAATTTCTCTTTTTACCCCCCTCCCTTCTCTCTCAGGCCAGATCTTTTCTTTTCACTCTTTCTCTTTCCTCTCTCATATCACTTAAATCTTTCTTATTTTTTCTCCACTCTTTCTTAAACTATCTTTTTCTTCTCTCTAATCTCTCTCTGACCCTTTTTACACTCTCAGAAGTGTTAGCACTAATGGGGTACCTATAGCCCTAGAGGAATATCATATCCTTGCCCTTTCAAGGATATATAATATCCCTTTAGATAATATTTGTAACAGGTAGCCCAACATTCACTTACTAACTTTCACTCGCCACTATTAAATTTTCACTCGCTAATGGTTAGTGGAATTTTAGACTTGGTGAAGAACAAAACTATTTCTAATATTTATTAATGCACCTTTGGGTTAGCGCCGGAGTTTTGTAGTATGCCCCATGGAAGCTGCAATATCTGACCTTATGATGTTAGTGCGCAAGGCTTTAGCTCAAGTGCTGTTGTTTTACTTTTAACTTGTATTATGAGCGCAAAAATTTGAGCGCTATTAATTTAACATGAACGTAATCTAGGCCAATATTATTTAGCTAAATTAAACATTGAATACATTGTTGTCAGGTTTCTGGCCAGTCCCCTTCCAGAGAGGTTGCATGTAATGTAGTGATTCCTTTTACGGCAGACCATAATGCTTCTCTAAAGCCCTGGCTGAAATTCTAAACATTAAAGTGATAGTCTAGTCAAAATTCATAATTCAGATAGGGCATACAATTTTAAAAAGACAACTTTCCAATTTACTTTTATCATCACATTTGCTTTGTTCTATAGGTATTCTTTGTTGAAAACTAAACCTAGGTAGGGTCATATGCAAATTTCACAGCCCTTGAAGGTCACCTCTTATCTCAGTGCATTTTGACAGTTTTTCACAGCCACACAGCGCTAGTTCATGTGCCATATAGATAACTTTGTGCTTACTCTTGTAGAGTTATTTATTAGACAGAATTGATGGGCTTAAATCCAAGTCTTTCAAAAGAACTGAAAAAGGGGGCAGGCTGCAGGGTCTTAGATAGAGTAGACTGACCCTTTAAGTAAAAAATACACTGTTGATCACTCACATCATAGCCATGGGGATTATTTTGATACCAAGAATAACCTGTCTGTGATAAAAAAAAAAATGTCTTCAAGACATAATATATTAAGACACTCCTGTTTGACTATAATGCAAAGTTACTTTTAACCCCTTCACTACCGGGACGTTCAGAGAAAATTATTTACCTGTCAAAACTATAAATATATTTTAAGTAAACAACCTAAGGTATTGATCTAGGCCCATTTTGGTATATTTCATGCCACCATTTCACCACCATCATTTTTCCACAAACTTTGGATTTCTCACTGAAATTATTTACATACTGCTTGTGCAATCATGGCACAAATGATTGTAAAAACATAAATTATGCTTACCTGATCATTTTCTTTTCTTCCGTGGGAAAGAGTCCACAGCCACATTCATTACTTATGGGAAATAAGGCAATGAGGCAAAGACCCACCAGCCAAAGGCATAAATACTCATACATTTCCCCTATCCCCCAGTCATTCAGCCGAGGAACAAGGAACAGTGGAAGAAACATTAAGGTGAAAGGGTGCCAGAAGATAAACAACGCATCAAAAAAAAAATGGGCGGGGGCTGTGGACTCTTTCCCAAGGAAGAAAAGAAAATTATCAGCAAAATTTATGTTTTTCTTCCTAATGGGAAAGAGTCCAAAGCCGCATTCATTACTTATGGGAAATTGATACCCAAGCCAAAGAGGACACAGAATGCCAAAACAGGAGGGTAAGAGGCGGACCAATAAAGGCACCAACCTAAAAACAGATTCTCAAGAAAACAAAATCCCAATTCGTCCGAGACAGGGATCAACAAACATTTTGAAAAACAAAAAGTGGTCCCAGAAACACAAATCTATCAACAGTCCAAAGAACCTAGATAGAACCACGAGTGGGCCCAACCGAGAGCACCCATCTGAAGGACAGCATCTGTCAGGGGCAACAACCCTGCTGCAGTCCCTCAACCAAGCGAGGGACCTGACTAAAAATTCCCAGAGGGAAGATACAAGACAGAAGAAAAGGAACAACATCCAGGGTGACAGGGAGACAACCCAGAGCCACTCAGTAGGTTACACCCGAACAGACTATATGAAAAGTCAGGAAAGGACCAGAAAAGAAAACAAACTATCTCAATGACCAGCAAGTGCAAACACAGCGCCCAAGGCAACACGCCCCAAGCCAGACCCACTGGCAGGCTATCTCAACAAGGACAAGCACCTTGAATCAAAATCCCACAAGAGCTACTGCGAAAAACACCAGCAGCACTAGTCCGATAGGAAAAAACCCTAAACAGTAGCCCAGAGACAAAGGACTCCAAAAACAGAGCCCACCGTGGGCCCAAACCCAGACCCCAAGAGACTGTGGACGCCTCACAAGCAAGGAAAAATTTCCATAGCCGGAGAAAAGCTCAGGAGAGAGAGAGGAAAAAGATGACAAAACTAGTCGGGCAAAATAAGCAGATCCTCCATTTGAAAACGGATACGAAACAGCCTGCTCCTGCGCAACTGAAACTGCGCAGATCCACACTACACCACTATAGACCGCTGAGTGGGACAACCTTCCTGAATCAACCTTTCTGAACAAACGGATCCCAAGGATCCAACTACCCCAGAGGGTTCAGAAAAAACGCCTCACAGTTCATCCTATCCGGCAAGAAGAAGTCCAGAAGAGGCTCCAAAGTCTTCATTCTATCCGGGCAGAAGAGGAGATCCGGACCGGCAACCATCTTCATCCCAGCAGCATCTTCTTTCTTCATCCATCCGACGACGAGCGGCTCCATCTTCAAGACCAGATCGGATTGAACTTGAATCTGATTGGCTGATTCCATCAGCCAATCAGATTTTTCCTACCTTAATTCCGATTGGCTGACAGAATCCTATCAGCCAATCGGAATTCGAGGGACGCCATCTTGGATGATGTCCCTTAAAGGAACCGTCATTCTGTGTTAGGACGTTGGAAGAAGAGGATGGATCCGCGCCAGAGGTCTTGAAGATGGAGCCGCTCGTCGTCGGATGGATGAAGATAGAAGATGCCGCTTGGATGAAGATGGTTGCTGGTCCGGATCTCCTCTTCTGCCCGGATAGGATGAAGACTTTGGAGCCTCTTCTGGACTTCTTCTTGCCGGATAGGATGAAGACTTCGGAGGCTCTTCTGGACCGATCTGTGATACCCGGCGTGGTGAAGATAAGGTAGGAAGATCTTCAGTGGCTTAGTGTTAGGTTTATTTAAGGGGGTTTGGGTTAGATTAGGGGTATGTGGGTGGTGGGTTGTAATGTTGGGGGGGGGGGGGGGTATTGTATGTTTTTTTTTTCCGGCAAAAGAGCAGAATTCTTTGGGGCATGCCCCGCAAAAAGCCCTTTTAAGGGCTGGTAAGGTAAAAGAGCTTTTGAATTTTAATTTTAGAATAGGGTAGGGCATTTTTTTTATTTTGGGGGGCTTTGTTATTTTATTAGGGGGCATAGAATAGGTGTAATTAGCTTAAAATTGTTGTAATATATTTATTATGTTTGTAATTTATTTTTTTATTTTTTGTAACTTGGCTTTTTTTATTTTTTGTACTTTAGTTAGTTTATTTAATTGTATTTATTTGTAGGTATTTGTAGGTATTTTATATAATTAATTTATTGATAGTGTAGTGTTAGGTTTAATTGTAGATAATTTTAGGTATTTTATTTAATTAATTTATTGATAGTATAGTGTTAGGTTTAATTGTAACTTAGGTTAGGATTTATTTTACAGGTAATTTTGTACTTATTTTAACTAGGTAGCTATTAAATAGTTAAAAACTATTTAATAGCTATTGTACCTGGTTAAAATAAATACAAAGTTGCCTGTAAAATAAATATTAATCCTAAAATAGCTACAATGTAATTATAATTTATATTGTAGCTATATTAGGGTTTATTTTACAGGTAAGTATTTAGTTTAAATAGGAATAATTTATTTAATAAGAAATAATTTATTTTGTTAGATAAGAAATAATTTATTTCGTTAGATAAAAATTATATTTAACTTAGGGGGGTGTTAGGGTTAGACTTAGCTTTAGGGGTTAATACATTTATTAGAATAGCGGTGAGGTCCGGTCGGCAGATTAGGGGTTAATAATTGTAGGTAGGTGGCCGCGACGTCGGGGGTGGCATTTTAGGGGTTAATAAATATAATATAGGGGTCGGCGGTGTTAGGGGCAGCAGATTAGGGGTACATAGGGATAACGTAGGTGGCGGCGGTGTACGGAGCAGCAGATTACAGGTTAAAAATAATATGCAGGGGTCAGCGATAGCGGGGGCAGCAGATTAGGGGTTAATAAGTGTAAGGCTAGGGGTGTTTAGATTTGGGGTACATGTTAGGGTGTTAGGTGCAGACTTAGGAAGGAGGAAACAATGGGGCTGCATTAGGAGCTGAACGCTGCTTTTTTGCAGGTGTTAGACTTTTTTTCAGCTCAAACTGCCCCATTGTTTCCTATGGGGGAATCGTGCACGAGCACGTTTTTGAAGCTGGCCGCGTCCGTAAGCACCGCTGGTATTGAGAGTTGCAGTGGCGGTAAATATGCCTGTACGCTCCCTTTTTGGAGCCTAACACAGCCCTTGTGTGAACTCTCAATACCAGCGGTATTTAAAACGGTGCGGGGGGGAAAAAGCCAGCGTTAGCTACGCGGATCGTTATCGACAAAACTCTAAATCTAGCCGTTAGTTAGTTAAATATCTTTTTTGTGGGTTTTAGTTAACATTGATAGTATGCTGGTTGACGCTTTCTGTTTTTATTACAGTTTGTCAGTTTAAGCTTTAAGATATTTATTATTGTTTGTCCTCTCACCACTTCTGGTTTAATCTTTAAAGTATTCAGCAGCATATGTTGCAATTGAATTGTAACCAATCATTTTGTACTGTAACTAATCTTTTTGTACTAGCTGCGCTTTATTACTATTTCACTGTTTAATCTATAAGCATAAAAGGTCTTATTGGCAACCCTTAATTATAGGTGGATTCAAGTATTCAAATGCTCAATCATCCTTAGTATTAACGTTATGTGTGGTGCCACTTGTAACTGTCAGCGTAACTACTAGCTACTAACAGCAATTTTATTCAACGACTTTGAACGTATGATGCATCACAATATTTTATGTTAGAGGTCTTGTATTTGAGTATTTTTAATTAAATATCAATATTTTAATTTATTAAGCTGATACGTTGCATTTAATTTACAGCTTTCAGTTTGAGCTTGGAGATATTCAGTAGCATTTATCATTTCTATAGTATTTGGCAATATGTATTGCGGTTATAGCATAACTTATCATTCTTTGCTGACTGTGCTTAATTGTGCCCAATTTTTATTTCTTGCACAGTTTAATTTATAAACTTTCAATTTATTATGCAACCTGTGCTGCTAGACAAATATACAATTGTAACCTGTATTGTTTAGTGGATACAAATCATTGATTACCAAATTAACCCATCTATTGTTGTAAAGCCACTTGTTACTATCAGCATAGCTACTCGCTGAGAGCAGCGTTTATAATTAAACAGACTTAGGAATTTCAGATATTTTTAAAATAACAAAAATTGGGACCCCATCGTCCCACAACACCCCCTGACACCTTTCGCCAAACAAACTTGGCTTTATCAAAGGCGGCGGGCCACCATGGTGCAGGATATTTATATCCTTCTGTTTGCTTGAGTCCCTCCTCTCTTGAGGTTGTAATTGGTTCTTTGTGGCTGTCTGTTGTACTCGGACAGCCAATTGGGATCTGTTGTGTCTAATCTCGATTAAAGATGGTTTGTATTTATGTATTGCTTTCATTTGTCATCTCTATTATAAGTAGGAATTACCGTTTATCCTACGTCCACATTGAGTGTCATTAAGTGTCATTCTTGGGTGTTCCGGACATTACTTTTATTATTATTATTATTATTAAATCTTGTTAGAATTGAGGGAAGAATTATTTATGTTACATTCATTATCTGAGTTTTGAGTAGGAATTGATGTTTATCCTCCACTCACATTACGTGTCCTCTTTATGTGCTCCATACATTTCTTTTTATTATACTCTTATTGAGTTTATCCTTGGTATTATTTTGTTGTCTGGAACATTCATTGAGGATAAATTCCTTCTATTTTCCTTTAGTTTTGATTTTTGTTATGTGGATCCATCATTGGGGATAAGTTTATTCTATTTGCCTTGGTGATGGTGTGTTTCTATGATTCTACATGTACAAGCATATTGTTATCCTAAAGAATATGAAAATCAAGGTGTCAGTTAGGGATCTCATTCACTGGAATATTATTTTTGTCTTTATCTATGACTTTCCTTAAGATCCTTAAAATATACTACAAAACATGTTGTATACTGAACACATTATTTTTGTTATTTTTGATATTGTGGTTGTGCCCTGGTACATTTATTATGTTTGCCTGGTTAAGATTATACCTTCATACATTAGTAAGTTGAGTTTGGTTGATACTAAATTCCTGGTTTATGATTGTTTACTTCTATTTTTCAGTGACAAAAAGTAGGGAGGGGAAATATTTATGTAAGTGATAGTGATTCACAAAAAATATAATGGTATGAAAAATTATACGTGAAAGTGAACATCGCGAGATTGGTAAAACGTGATACATGATTGGGTTGTGCTGGCTCTTTATTTGTGATTGACTTTATGTGAACACTGATTACTCCAATATTTCTACATTTATCTTACCAATATTTAAGGAGTTTGACATTGTGCTATTATTGTGTGTGATAAATTAATTCTTCAAATTTTTGGAACTGTGCATTTTAAGGGGTGATCTAGGTGACTTGGGTATCTGTGTGATAACAATAATGTGACTGCTAGGTTTAAGTTTCTTCCTTGTGGAGATAATTTAGGTGATTTTGTGTTATGAGGTAAATACTGCGGCCTGCTGCATGTTCTAACTACTAAGTTTACTAGTATCCAAAATGTTATACTCTATATTGAGCATTATTGTTTGTTCTTATTTCCATTTCTGGTTTATTGAGGCATATTATTGAGTCTGTGGCTGATGTGGTTGGTGACACCACAGGCTTAAATTATAACCTAATATGGTTACCTTAAGTCCTAGTGACTTAAATATATTTAACTATAACCTTTTGAATTTTAGTTTTTCTTTTCCATAAATATTGTGCTTTTTTTATTTTATTAACTCCATTTGGATATACAGAATTGAGTATATATATCCATTTACTTTCTGATTGAAGGAGTGCTTTCTCCAGATCTCCTCCTCTGATCCCCAATGATATCTGTTCGATCCCCCAACATTGAAGGTCTTTTTTGTTGGAGTTAAGTTTTAACAGAAAGTGAGATGCCACACTAGTTATGGTTTTACCATTTACTGTATCTTTTCTCGCATATTTTTATATTTTGCAGATGTTCCATTAATCTAACTCTGAGTTGGCGGGTTGTCATGCCAACATAGTATTTCTGACACTGACATTGTAGTACATATATTATTCCCTTTGTATTGTAACTTATATATTTGTTGATAAAATTAATTCAACCAAATCTGTCTGTTATTGTGCTCGTTTTCTTTATATACTGGCAGGTGGAACACTTTCTACATTTAAAAGATCCTGGTGACAGGAATGTACTTGTTTTCTTTCCATTGTAGTGGCTTCTTGTTATCATATTCTTGATGTTTTTGGAGCATCTGTAGCTGATTTCCGGTTTGTCCCCTAGTGGATTTTTCAGAATCGGGTCTGATACTAGAACATGCCAATATTTATTTATTATCTCTCTTATCTGAGGAGTGTGTGAATTATATATTAGGATTAACCTAGTTTTGTTGTCACTTATTTTAGTTAACAGTTATCTTCTGTTAGTTCTGAGTGCTCTTGATTTAGCCTTTTTGATACTGGTTTTGCTATAACCTCTTTTCAGTAGTCTTTCTTTTCATTCATCAGCTCGTTTGTTGAAGGTTTTCATATCAGTACAGTTACGTCGTACTCTCAGAAATTCTCCTGTGGGGAGACTTTTTAGGGTACTAGGTGCATGTGCACTCAAATGGTGTAATAAACTGTTTGTTGCTGGTTTTTTACGATATAGATCTGTTGAAATTCTTCCATCTAGTTCTTTGCATATTTTGAAATCTAGGAAGGCTATTTCTTTTTGGCTGTATTCAGATGTTAGACGAATGTTTAGATCATTATGATTAATTTTACTTAGGAATTCAAGAAATTGTTCCTGACTTCCTTCCCAGATGAAGAAGATGTCATCTATAAATCTTAGCCAAAGGAGTATATTGTCTGTATATTCCATTTGTTTCCGTGAATACAGGTTCTGCCTCCCACCATCCTAAAAATAGGTTTGCGTATGTGGCGGCGCATGCTGTTCCCATTGCCTTTTCTCTTGTTTGCAGAAAGAATTGATTATTGAAAGTAAAGTAGTTATATTGCAATATGAATTGTAATAGGTTACATCAGCCCGTTCTCCAATCTGAGGATGAAGCAATGAGCGTTATTAACTTATCCACAATACCTCTAACCAAAGAGCATATTTCCGTGTTATCTAAAGGTTTGTCCTTTTGTCCATCCCAAGACACAAACAAATTTGAATTAATAAAAGACATACAACTATATCTGAGAAAAATTGCGTTGAAAAAAACACTTCTACAATGAACCTCTAGTATTAGGATGGAGTGAAGAAGAAATTGACAGTCTAAAAGACTTTGATCAAAAGAAATGGAGAAATAAGATCACAAACAAGTCTACTTTTGTACCAAAGAGAGTGAATCCATCTCAAATAGACGTTTTTAACAACCTATTATGTCAAGATATTACAGATTTGAAATTGCAACCAAAAACAAAGAATTTAACATACAAAGAATGAAAGACTTTGAAAGAAATACAAACTTGGGAAGAAGTAATAATTAGAAATTCGGACAAGGGAGGGAATATTGCAGTCTGGCCCATAGAAATGTATATGGGGGGCGTGTCCGAACTGCGACTGTGGACAGTCGCATTTTCTTAGTGCTCCTGCTGAATATCCAAAAATCCGCCGGTGCAGGATAATTAACACAGTGAACGGACTTACAAAGTGACCTACACTACTGGGCTAGTGGATGGAACATAACTATTCATACTAGTCGCTGTATTTGTGAAGCAGGAGCGCAAGATTGGGCAGTAAAGGTCTGGAGCGGCGGCTCACGACAGGCATCGCTACCCCCCTCGGTCTTCCGAGGTTTCTAGTCAGGACTGGTCACAGAGAAAACATTTACAATCTCACAGTTTAGTGACAACAAGCAGGATTTTTTTTACTGCAGAGAGCCTAAGATTAACGGTCATTCACCACTACGCAACAAACATGGCTGCCGAGAAGGATTCTAGCTGCATATCTCGTCTAGATGACATTTTAGAAAAAATAGAAAACAGAATTTATGTTTACCTGATAAATTACTTTCTCCAACGGTGTGTCCGGTCCACGGCGTCATCCTTACTTGTGGGATATTCTCTTCCCCAACAGGAAATGGCAAAGAGCCCAGCAAAGCTGGTCACATGATCCCTCCTAGGCTCCGCCTTCCCCAGTCATTCGACCGACGTAAAGGAGGAATATTTGCATAGGAGAAATCATATGATACCGTGGTGACTGTAGTTAAAGAAAATAAATTATCAGACCTGATTAAAAAACCAGGGCGGGCCGTGGACCGGACACACCGTTGGAGAAAGTAATTTATCAGGTAAACATAAATTCTGTTTTCTCCAACATAGGTGTGTCCGGTCCACGGCGTCATCCTTACTTGTGGGAACCAATACCAAAGCTTTAGGACACGGATGAAGGGAGGGAGCAAATCAGGTCACCTAGATGGAAGGCACCACGGCTTGCAAAACCTTTCTCCCAAAAATAGCCTCAGAAGAAGCAAAAGTATCAAATTTGTAAAATTTAGTAAAAGTGTGCAGTGAAGACCAAGTCGCTGCCTTACATATCTGATCAACAGAAGCCTCGTTCTTGAAGGCCCATGTGGAAGCCACAGCCCTAGTGGAATGAGCTGTGATTCTTTCAGGAGGCTGCCGTCCGGCAGTCTCGTAAGCCAATCTGATGATGCTTTTAAGCCAAAAAGAGAGAGAGGTAGAAGTTGCTTTTTGACCTCTCCTTTTACCGGAATAAACAACAAACAAGGAAGATGTTTGTCTAAAATCCTTTGTAGCATCTAAATAGAATTTTAGAGCACGAACTACGTCCAAACGTTCCTTCTTTGAAACTGGATTCGGACACAAAGAAGGCACGACTATCTCCTGGTTAATGTTTTTGTTAGAAACAACTTTCGGAAGAAAACCAGGTTTAGTACGCAAAACCACCTTATCTGCATGGAACACCAGATAAGGAGGAGAACACTGCAGAGCAGATAATTCTGAAACTCTTCTAGCAGAAGAAATTGCAACCAAAAACAAAACTTTCCAAGATAATAACTTAATATCAACGGAATGTAAGGGTTCAAACGGAACCCCCTGAAGAACTGAAAGAACTAAATTGAGACTCCAAGGAGGAGTCAAAGGTTTGTAAACAGGCTTGATTCTAACCAGAGCCTGAACAAAGGCTTGAACATCTGGCACAGCTGCCAGCTTTTTGTGAAGTAACACAGACAAGGCAGAAATCTGTCCCTTCAAGGAACTTGCAGATAATCCTTTCTCCAAACCTTCTTGAAGAAAGGATAGAATCTTTGGAATTTTTATCTTGTCCCAAGGGAATCCTTTAGATTCACACCAACAGATATATTTTTTCCATATTTTGTGGTAGATTTTTCTAGTTACAGGCTTTCTGGCCTGAACAAGAGTATCAATGACAGAATCTGAGAACCCTCGCTTTGATAAGATCAAGCGTTCAATCTCCAAGCAGTCAGTTGGGT